>NW_025746559.1:0-37500 GCF_021184085.1 Oncorhynchus gorbuscha | reverse complement strand
TAACCCAGATAGTGTCTGTATCCCAAATAGTGTCTGTATCCCAGATAGTGTCTGTATCCCAAATAGTGTCTGTATCCCAAATAGTGTCTGTATCCCAGATAGTATCCCAAATAGTGTCTGTATCCCAGATAGTGTCTGTATCCCAGATAGTGTCTGTAACCCAGATAGTGTCTGTATCCCAGATAGTGGCTGTATCCCAGATAGTGTCTGTATCCCAAATAGTATCCCAAATAGTGTCTGTATCTCATTTAGTGTCTGTATCCCAGATAGTGTCTGTATCCCAAATAGTGTCTGTATCCCAGATAGTGTCTGTATCCCAAATAGTGTCTGTATCCCAGATAGTGTCTGTATCCCAGATAGTGTCTGTATCCCAGATAGTGTCTGTATCCCAGATAGTATCTGTATCCCAAATAGTGTCTGTATCCCAGATAGTGTCTGTATCCCAGATAGTGTCTGTATCCCAGATAGTGTCTGTATCCCAGATAGTGTCTGTATCCCAAATAGTGTCTGTATCCCAGATAGTGTCTGTATCCCAAATAGTGTCTGTATCCCAGATAGTGTCTGTATCCCAGATAGTGTCTGTATCCCAGATAGTGTCTGTATCCCAGATAGTATCCCAGATAGTGTCTGTATCCCAGATAGTGTCTGTATCCCAGATAGTGTCTGTATCCCAGATAGTATCCCAAATAGTGTCTGTATCCCAGATAGTGTCTGTATCCCAAATAGTGTCTGTATCCCAGATAGTGTCTGTATCCCAGATAGTATCCCAGATAGTGTCTGTATCCCAGATAGTGTCTGTATCCCAGATAGTGTCTGTATCCCAGATAGTATCCCAGATAGTGTCTGTATCCCAAATAGTGTCTGTATCCCAAATAGTGTCTGTATCCCAGATAGTGGCTGTATCCCAGATAGTGTCTGTATCCCAAATAGTGTCTGTATCCCAGATAGTATCCCAAATAGTGTCTGTATCCCAGATAGTGTCTGTATCCCAAATAGTGTCTGTATCCCAAATAGTGTCTGTATCCCAGATAGTGGCTGTATCCCAGATAGTGTCTGTATCCCAAATAGTGTCTGTATCCCAGATATTGTCTGTATCTCATTTAGTGTCTGTATCCCAGATATTGTCTGTATCTCATTTAGTGTCTGTATCCCAGATAGTGTCTGTATCCCAAATAGTGTCTGTATCCCAGATAGTGTCTGTATCCCAGATATTGTCTGTATCTCATTTAGTGTCTGTATCCCAGATAGTGTCTGTATCCCAAATAGTGTCTGTATCCCAGATAGTGTCTGTATCCCAGATATTGTCTGTATCTCATTTAGTGTCTGTATCCCAGATAGTGTCTGTATCCCAAATAGTGTCTGTATCCCAGATAGTGTCTGTATCCCAGATATTGTCTGTATCCCAGATAGTGTCTGTATCCCAGATATTGTCTGTATCCCAGATAGTGTCTGTATCCCAAATAGTGTCTGTATCCCAGATAGTGTCTGTATCCCAGATAGTGTCTGTATCCCAGATAGTATCCCAAATAGTGTCTGTATCCCAAATAGTGTCTGTATCCCAGATAGTGGCTGTATCCCAGATAGTGTCTGTATCCCAGATAGTATCCCAAATAGTGTCTGTATCCCAAATAGTGTCTGTAACCCAGATAGTGTCTGTATCCCAGATAGTGTCTGTATCCCAGATAGTGTCTGTATCCCAGATAGTATCCCAAATAGTGTCTGTATCCCAGATAGTGTCTGTAACCCAGATAGTGTCTGTATCCCAGATAGTGGCTGTATCCCAGATAGTGTCTGTATCCCAAATAGTATCCCAAATAGTGTCTGTATCTCATTTAGTGTCTGTATCCCAGATAGTGTCTGTATCCCAAATAGTGTCTGTATCCCAGATAGTGTCTGTATCCCAGATAGTATCCCAAATAGTGTCTGTATCCCAGATAGTGTCTGTATCCCAGATAGTGTCTGTATCCCAAATAGTGTCTGTATCCCAGATAGTGTCTGTATCCCAGATGGTGTCTGTATCCCAGATAGTGTCTGTATCCCAAATAGTGTCTGTATCCCAGATAGTAACCCAGATAGTGTCTGTATCCCAAATAGTGTCTGTAACCCAGATAGTGTCTGTATCCCAAATAGTATCCCAAATAGTGTCTGTAACCCAGATAGTGTCTGTATCCCAAATAGTATCCCAGATAGTGTCTGTATCCCAAATAGTATCCCAGATAGTGTCTGTATCCCAAATAGTGTCTGTATCCCAAATAGTATCCCAAATAGTGTCTGTATCCCAGATAGTGTCTGTATCCCAGATAGTGTCTGTATCCCAGATAGTGTCTGTATCCCAGATAGTGTCTGTATCCCAGATAGTGTCTGTATCCCAAATAGTGTCTGTATCCCAAATAGTATCCCAAATAGTGTCTGTATCCCAGATAGTATCCCAGATAGTATCCCAAATAGTGTCTGTATCCCAGATAGTGTCTGTATCCCAAATAGTGTCTGTATCCCAGATAGTGTCTGTAACCCAGATAGTGTCTGTATCCCAGATAGTGTCTGTATCCCAGATAGTGTCTGTAACCCAGATAGTGTCTGTATCCCAGATAGTGTCTGTATCCCAGATAGTGTCTGTATCCCAGATAGTGTCTGTATCCCAGATAGTGTCTGTATCCCAGATAGTATCCCAAATAGTGTCTGTATCCCAGATAGTGTCTGTATCCCAGATAGTGTCTGTATCCCAGATAGTGTCTGTATCCCAGATAGTGTCTGTATCCCAGATAGTGTCTGTAACCCAGATAGTGTCTGTATCCCAGATAGTGTCTGTATCCCAGATAGTGTCTGTATCCCAGATAGTATCCCAAATAGTGTCTGTATCCCAGATAGTGTCTGTATCCCAGATAGTGTATGTATCCCAGATAGTGTCTGTAACCCAGATAGTGTCTGTATCCCAGATAGTGTCTGTATCCCAGATAGTGTCTGTATCCCAGATAGTGTCTGTATCCCAGATAGTGTCTGTATCCCAGATAGTGTCTGTATCCCAGATAGTATCCCAAATAGTGTCTGTATCCCAGATAGTATCCCAGATAGTGTCTGTATCCCAGATAGTGTCTGTATCCCAGATAGTGTCTGTATCCCAGATAGTGTCTGTATCCCAGATAGTGTCTGTATCCCAGATAGTGTCTGTATCCCAGATAGTACCCAAATAGTGTCTGTATCCCAGATAGTATCCCAGATAGTGTCTGTATCCCAGATAGTGTCTGTATCCCAGATAGTGTCTGTATCCCAGATAGTGTCTGTATCCCAGATAGTGTCTGTAACCCAGATAGTGTCTGTATCCCAGATAGTGTCTGTATCCCAGATAGTATCCCAAATAGTGTCTGTATCCCAGATAGTATCCCAAATAGTGTCTGTATCCCAAATAGTGTCTGTATCCCAGATAGTATCCCAGATAGTGTCTGTATCCCAGATAGTGTCTGTATCCCAAATAGTGTCTGTATCCCAGATAGTGTCTGTATCCCAGATAGTATCTGTATCCCAGATAGTATCCCAAATAGTGTCTGTATCCCAGATAGTATCCCAGATAGTGTCTGTATCCCAGATAGTGTCTGTATCCCAAATAGTGTCTGTATCCCAGATAGTGTCTGTATCCCAGATAGTGTCTGTAACCCAGATAGTGTCTGTAACCCAGATAGTGTCTGTATCCCAGATAGTGTCTGTATCCCAGATAGTGTCTGTATCCCAGATAGTGTCTGTATCCCAGATAGTGTCTGTATCCCAGATAGTGTCTGTATCCCAAATAGTGTCTGTATCCCAGATAGTGTCTGTATCCCAGATAGTGTCTGTATCCCAGATAGTGTCTGTATCCCAGATAGTATCTGTATCCCAAATAGTGTCTGTATCCCAGATAGTGTCTGTATCCCAGATATTGTCTGTATCCCAGATAGTGTCTGTATCCCAGATAGTGTCTGTATCCCAGATAGTGTCTGTATCCCAGATAGTGTCTGTATCCCAGATAGTGTCTGTATCCCAGATAGTGTCTGTATCCCAGATAGTATCCCAAATAGTGTCTGTATCCCAAATAGTGTCTGTATCCCAGATAGTGGCTGTATCCCAGATAGTGTCTGTATCCCAGATAGTATCCCAAATAGTGTCTGTATCCCAAATAGTGTCTGTAACCCAGATAGTGTCTGTATCCCAGATAGTGTCTGTATCCCAGATAGTGTCTGTATCCCAGATAGTATCCCAAATAGTGTCTGTATCCCAGATAGTGTCTGTAACCCAGATAGTGTCTGTATCCCAGATAGTGGCTGTATCCCAGATAGTGTCTGTATCCCAAATAGTATCCCAAATAGTGTCTGTATCTCATTTAGTGTCTGTATCCCAGATAGTGTCTGTATCCCAAATAGTGTCTGTATCCCAAATAGTGTCTGTATCCCAGATAGTGGCTGTATCCCAGATAGTGTCTGTATCCCAAATAGTGTCTGTATCCCAGATAGTATCCCAAATAGTGTCTGTATCCCAGATAGTGTCTGTATCCCAAATAGTGTCTGTATCCCAAATAGTGTCTGTATCCCAGATAGTGGCTGTATCCCAGATAGTGTCTGTATCCCAAATAGTGTCTGTATCCCAGATATTGTCTGTATCTCATTTAGTGTCTGTATCCCAGATATTGTCTGTATCTCATTTAGTGTCTGTATCCCAGATAGTGTCTGTATCCCAAATAGTGTCTGTATCCCAGATAGTGTCTGTATCCCAGATATTGTCTGTATCTCATTTAGTGTCTGTATCCCAGATAGTGTCTGTATCCCAAATAGTGTCTGTATCCCAGATAGTGTCTGTATCCCAGATATTGTCTGTATCTCATTTAGTGTCTGTATCCCAGATAGTGTCTGTATCCCAAATAGTGTCTGTATCCCAGATAGTGTCTGTATCCCAGATATTGTCTGTATCCCAGATAGTGTCTGTATCCCAGATATTGTCTGTATCCCAGATAGTGTCTGTATCCCAAATAGTGTCTGTATCCCAGATAGTGTCTGTATCCCAGATAGTGTCTGTATCCCAGATAGTATCCCAAATAGTGTCTGTATCCCAAATAGTGTCTGTATCCCAGATAGTGGCTGTATCCCAGATAGTGTCTGTATCCCAGATAGTATCCCAAATAGTGTCTGTATCCCAAATAGTGTCTGTAACCCAGATAGTGTCTGTATCCCAGATAGTGTCTGTATCCCAGATAGTGTCTGTATCCCAGATAGTATCCCAAATAGTGTCTGTATCCCAGATAGTGTCTGTAACCCAGATAGTGTCTGTATCCCAGATAGTGGCTGTATCCCAGATAGTGTCTGTATCCCAAATAGTATCCCAAATAGTGTCTGTATCTCATTTAGTGTCTGTATCCCAGATAGTGTCTGTATCCCAAATAGTGTCTGTATCCCAGATAGTGTCTGTATCCCAGATAGTATCCCAAATAGTGTCTGTATCCCAGATAGTGTCTGTATCCCAGATAGTGTCTGTATCCCAAATAGTGTCTGTATCCCAGATAGTGTCTGTATCCCAGATGGTGTCTGTATCCCAGATAGTGTCTGTATCCCAAATAGTGTCTGTATCCCAGATAGTAACCCAGATAGTGTCTGTATCCCAAATAGTGTCTGTAACCCAGATAGTGTCTGTATCCCAAATAGTATCCCAAATAGTGTCTGTAACCCAGATAGTGTCTGTATCCCAAATAGTATCCCAGATAGTGTCTGTATCCCAAATAGTATCCCAGATAGTGTCTGTATCCCAAATAGTGTCTGTATCCCAAATAGTATCCCAAATAGTGTCTGTATCCCAGATAGTGTCTGTATCCCAGATAGTGTCTGTATCCCAGATAGTGTCTGTATCCCAGATAGTGTCTGTATCCCAGATAGTGTCTGTATCCCAAATAGTGTCTGTATCCCAAATAGTATCCCAAATAGTGTCTGTATCCCAGATAGTATCCCAGATAGTATCCCAAATAGTGTCTGTATCCCAGATAGTGTCTGTATCCCAAATAGTGTCTGTATCCCAGATAGTGTCTGTAACCCAGATAGTGTCTGTAACCCAGATAGTGTCTGTATCCCAGATAGTGTCTGTAACCCAGATAGTGTCTGTATCCCAGATAGTGTCTGTATCCCAGATAGTGTCTGTATCCCAGATAGTGTCTGTATCCCAGATAGTGTCTGTATCCCAGATAGTATCCCAAATAGTGTCTGTATCCCAGATAGTGTCTGTATCCCAGATAGTGTCTGTATCCCAGATAGTGTCTGTATCCCAGATAGTGTCTGTATCCCAGATAGTGTCTGTAACCCAGATAGTGTCTGTATCCCAGATAGTGTCTGTATCCCAGATAGTGTCTGTATCCCAGATAGTATCCCAAATAGTGTCTGTATCCCAGATAGTGTCTGTATCCCAGATAGTGTATGTATCCCAGATAGTGTCTGTAACCCAGATAGTGTCTGTATCCCAGATAGTGTCTGTATCCCAGATAGTGTCTGTATCCCAGATAGTGTCTGTATCCCAGATAGTGTCTGTATCCCAGATAGTGTCTGTATCCCAGATAGTATCCCAAATAGTGTCTGTATCCCAGATAGTATCCCAGATAGTGTCTGTATCCCAGATAGTGTCTGTATCCCAGATAGTGTCTGTATCCCAGATAGTGTCTGTATCCCAGATAGTGTCTGTATCCCAGATAGTGTCTGTATCCCAGATAGTATCCCAAATAGTGTCTGTATCCCAGATAGTATCCCAGATAGTGTCTGTATCCCAGATAGTGTCTGTATCCCAGATAGTGTCTGTATCCCAGATAGTGTCTGTATCCCAGATAGTGTCTGTAACCCAGATAGTGTCTGTATCCCAGATAGTGTCTGTATCCCAGATAGTATCCCAAATAGTGTCTGTATCCCAGATAGTATCCCAAATAGTGTCTGTATCCCAAATAGTGTCTGTATCCCAGATAGTATCCCAGATAGTGTCTGTATCCCAGATAGTGTCTGTATCCCAAATAGTGTCTGTATCCCAGATAGTGTCTGTATCCCAGATAGTATCTGTATCCCAGATAGTATCCCAAATAGTGTCTGTATCCCAGATAGTATCCCAGATAGTGTCTGTATCCCAGATAGTGTCTGTATCCCAAATAGTGTCTGTATCCCAGATAGTGTCTGTATCCCAGATAGTGTCTGTAACCCAGATAGTGTCTGTAACCCAGATAGTGTCTGTATCCCAGATAGTGTCTGTATCCCAGATAGTGTCTGTAACCCAGATAGTGTCTGTATCCCAGATAGTGTCTGTATCCCAGATAGTGTCTGTATCCCAAATAGTGTCTGTATCCCAGATAGTGTCTGTATCCCAGATATTGTCTGTATCTCATTTAGTGTCTGTATCCCAGATAGTGTCTGTATCCCAAATAGTGTCTGTATCCCAGATAGTGTCTGTATCCCAGATATTGTCTGTATCCCAGATAGTGTCTGTATCCCAGATATTGTCTGTATCCCAGATAGTGTCTGTATCCCAAATAGTGTCTGTATCCCAGATAGTGTCTGTATCCCAGATAGTGTCTGTATCCCAGATAGTATCCCAAATAGTGTCTGTATCCCAAATAGTGTCTGTATCCCAGATAGTGGCTGTATCCCAGATAGTGTCTGTATCCCAGATAGTATCCCAAATAGTGTCTGTATCCCAAATAGTGTCTGTAACCCAGATAGTGTCTGTATCCCAGATAGTGTCTGTATCCCAGATAGTGTCTGTATCCCAGATAGTATCCCAAATAGTGTCTGTATCCCAGATAGTGTCTGTAACCCAGATAGTGTCTGTATCCCAGATAGTGGCTGTATCCCAGATAGTGTCTGTATCCCAAATAGTATCCCAAATAGTGTCTGTATCTCATTTAGTGTCTGTATCCCAGATAGTGTCTGTATCCCAAATAGTGTCTGTATCCCAGATAGTGTCTGTATCCCAGATAGTATCCCAAATAGTGTCTGTATCCCAGATAGTGTCTGTATCCCAGATAGTGTCTGTATCCCAAATAGTGTCTGTATCCCAGATAGTGTCTGTATCCCAGATGGTGTCTGTATCCCAGATAGTGTCTGTATCCCAAATAGTGTCTGTATCCCAGATAGTAACCCAGATAGTGTCTGTATCCCAAATAGTGTCTGTAACCCAGATAGTGTCTGTATCCCAAATCTAGTATCCCAAATAGTGTCTGTAACCCAGATAGTGTCTGTATCCCAAATAGTATCCCAGATAGTGTCTGTATCCCAAATAGTATCCCAGATAGTGTCTGTATCCCAAATAGTGTCTGTATCCCAAATAGTATCCCAAATAGTGTCTGTATCCCAGATAGTGTCTGTATCCCAGATAGTGTCTGTATCCCAGATAGTGTCTGTATCCCAGATAGTGTCTGTATCCCAGATAGTGTCTGTATCCCAAATAGTGTCTGTATCCCAAATAGTATCCCAAATAGTGTCTGTATCCCAGATAGTATCCCAGATAGTATCCCAAATAGTGTCTGTATCCCAGATAGTGTCTGTATCCCAAATAGTGTCTGTATCCCAGATAGTGTCTGTAACCCAGATAGTGTCTGTAACCCAGATAGTGTCTGTATCCCAGATAGTGTCTGTAACCCAGATAGTGTCTGTATCCCAGATAGTGTCTGTATCCCAGATAGTGTCTGTATCCCAGATAGTGTCTGTATCCCAGATAGTGTCTGTATCCCAGATAGTATCCCAAATAGTGTCTGTATCCCAGATAGTGTCTGTATCCCAGATAGTGTCTGTATCCCAGATAGTGTCTGTATCCCAGATAGTGTCTGTATCCCAGATAGTGTCTGTAACCCAGATAGTGTCTGTATCCCAGATAGTGTCTGTATCCCAGATAGTGTCTGTATCCCAGATAGTATCCCAAATAGTGTCTGTATCCCAGATAGTGTCTGTATCCCAGATAGTGTATGTATCCCAGATAGTGTCTGTAACCCAGATAGTGTCTGTATCCCAGATAGTGTCTGTATCCCAGATAGTGTCTGTATCCCAGATAGTGTCTGTATCCCAGATAGTGTCTGTATCCCAGATAGTGTCTGTATCCCAGATAGTATCCCAAATAGTGTCTGTATCCCAGATAGTATCCCAGATAGTGTCTGTATCCCAGATAGTGTCTGTATCCCAGATAGTGTCTGTATCCCAGATAGTGTCTGTATCCCAGATAGTGTCTGTATCCCAGATAGTGTCTGTATCCCAGATAGTATCCCAAATAGTGTCTGTATCCCAGATAGTATCCCAGATAGTGTCTGTATCCCAGATAGTGTCTGTATCCCAGATAGTGTCTGTATCCCAGATAGTGTCTGTATCCCAGATAGTGTCTGTAACCCAGATAGTGTCTGTATCCCAGATAGTGTCTGTATCCCAGATAGTATCCCAAATAGTGTCTGTATCCCAGATAGTATCCCAAATAGTGTCTGTATCCCAAATAGTGTCTGTATCCCAGATAGTATCCCAGATAGTGTCTGTATCCCAGATAGTGTCTGTATCCCAAATAGTGTCTGTATCCCAGATAGTGTCTGTATCCCAGATAGTATCTGTATCCCAGATAGTATCCCAAATAGTGTCTGTATCCCAGATAGTATCCCAGATAGTGTCTGTATCCCAGATAGTGTCTGTATCCCAAATAGTGTCTGTATCCCAGATAGTGTCTGTATCCCAGATAGTGTCTGTAACCCAGATAGTGTCTGTAACCCAGATAGTGTCTGTATCCCAGATAGTGTCTGTATCCCAGATAGTGTCTGTAACCCAGATAGTGTCTGTATCCCAGATAGTGTCTGTATCCCAGATAGTGTCTGTATCCCAAATAGTGTCTGTATCCCAGATAGTGTCTGTATCCCAGATATTGTCTGTATCTCATTTAGTGTCTGTATCCCAGATAGTGTCTGTATCCCAAATAGTGTCTGTATCCCAGATAGTGTCTGTATCCCAGATATTGTCTGTATCCCAGATAGTGTCTGTATCCCAGATATTGTCTGTATCCCAGATAGTGTCTGTATCCCAAATAGTGTCTGTATCCCAGATAGTGTCTGTATCCCAGATAGTGTCTGTATCCCAGATAGTATCCCAAATAGTGTCTGTATCCCAAATAGTGTCTGTATCCCAGATAGTGGCTGTATCCCAGATAGTGTCTGTATCCCAGATAGTATCCCAAATAGTGTCTGTATCCCAAATAGTGTCTGTAACCCAGATAGTGTCTGTATCCCAGATAGTGTCTGTATCCCAGATAGTGTCTGTATCCCAGATAGTATCCCAAATAGTGTCTGTATCCCAGATAGTGTCTGTAACCCAGATAGTGTCTGTATCCCAGATAGTGGCTGTATCCCAGATAGTGTCTGTATCCCAAATAGTATCCCAAATAGTGTCTGTATCCCATTTAGTGTCTGTATCCCAGATAGTGTCTGTATCCCAAATAGTGTCTGTATCCCAGATAGTGTCTGTATCCCAGATAGTATCCCAAATAGTGTCTGTATCCCAGATAGTGTCTGTATCCCAGATAGTGTCTGTATCCCAAATAGTGTCTGTATCCCAGATAGTGTCTGTATCCCAGATGGTGTCTGTATCCCAGATAGTGTCTGTATCCCAAATAGTGTCTGTATCCCAGATAGTAACCCAGATAGTGTCTGTATCCCAAATAGTGTCTGTAACCCAGATAGTGTCTGTATCCCAAATAGTATCCCAAATAGTGTCTGTAACCCAGATAGTGTCTGTATCCCAAATAGTATCCCAGATAGTGTCTGTATCCCAAATAGTATCCCAGATAGTGTCTGTATCCCAAATAGTGTCTGTATCCCAAATAGTATCCCAAATAGTGTCTGTATCCCAGATAGTGTCTGTATCCCAGATAGTGTCTGTATCCCAGATAGTGTCTGTATCCCAGATAGTGTCTGTATCCCAGATAGTGTCTGTATCCCAAATAGTGTCTGTATCCCAAATAGTATCCCAAATAGTGTCTGTATCCCAGATAGTATCCCAGATAGTATCCCAAATAGTGTCTGTATCCCAGATAGTGTCTGTATCCCAAATAGTGTCTGTATCCCAGATAGTGTCTGTAACCCAGATAGTGTCTGTAACCCAGATAGTGTCTGTATCCCAGATAGTGTCTGTAACCCAGATAGTGTCTGTATCCCAGATAGTGTCTGTATCCCAGATAGTGTCTGTATCCCAGATAGTGTCTGTATCCCAGATAGTATCCCAAATAGTGTCTGTATCCCAGATAGTGTCTGTATCCCAGATAGTGTCTGTATCCCAGATAGTGTCTGTATCCCAGATAGTGTCTGTATCCCAGATAGTGTCTGTATCCCAGATAGTGTCTGTATCCCAGATAGTGTCTGTATCCCAGATAGTGTCTGTATCCCAGATAGTGTCTGTATCCCAGATAGTATCCCAAATAGTGTCTGTATCCCAGATAGTATCCCAGATAGTGTCTGTATCCCAGATAGTGTCTGTATCCCAGATAGTGTCTGTATCCCAGATAGTGTCTGTATCCCAGATAGTGTCTGTATCCCAGATAGTATCCCAAATAGTGTCTGTATCCCAGATAGTGTCTGTATCCCAGATAGTGTCTGTATCCCAGATAGTGTCTGTATCCCAGATAGTGTCTGTATCCCAGATAGTGTCTGTAACCCAGATAGTGTCTGTATCCCAGATAGTATCCCAGATAGTGTCTGTATCCCAGATAGTGTCTGTATCCCAGATAGTGTCTGTATCCCAGATAGTGTCTGTATCCCAGATAGTGTCTGTATCCCAGATAGTGTCTGTAACCCAGATAGTGTCTGTATCCCAGATAGTGTCTGTATCCCAGATAGTATCCCAAATAGTGTCTGTATCCCAGATAGTATCCCAAATAGTGTCTGTATCCCAAATAGTGTCTGTATCCCAGATAGTGTCTGTATCCCAGATAGTGTCTGTATCCCAGATAGTATCCCAGATAGTGTCTGTATCCCAGATAGTGTCTGTATCCCAAATAGTGTCTGTATCCCAGATAGTGTCTGTATCCCAGATAGTATCTGTATCCCAGATAGTATCCCAAATAGTGTCTGTATCCCAGATAATATCCCAGATAGTGTCTGTATCCCAGATAGTGTCTGTATCCCAAATAGTGTCTGTAACCCAGATAGTGTCTGTATCCCAAATAGTGTCTGTATCCCAGATAGTGTCTGTATCCCAGATAGTGTCTGTATCCCAGATAGTGTCTGTATCCCAGATAGTGTCTGTATCCCAGATAGTGTCTGTAACCCAGATAGTGTCTGTATCCCAGATAGTGTCTGTATCCCAGATAGTGTCTGTATCCCAAATAGTGTCTGTATCCCAGATAGTATCCCAAATAGTGTCTGTATCCCAGATAGTGTCTGTAACCCAGATAGTGTCTGTAACCCAGATAGTGTCTGTATCCCAGATAGTGTCTGTATCCCAGATAGTGTCTGTATCCCAGATAGTGTCTGTATCCCAGATAGTGTCTGTATCCCAGATAGTATCCCAAATAGTGTCTGTATCCCAGATAGTGTCTGTAACCCAGATAGTGTCTGTATCCCAAATAGTATCCCAAATAGTGTCTGTATCCCAGATAGTGTCTGTATCCCAGATAGTGTCTGTATCCCAGATAGTGTCTGTATCCCAAATAGTGTCTGTATCCCAGATAGTATCCCAAATAGTGTCTGTAACCCAGATAGTGTCTGTAACCCAGATAGTGTCTGTATCCCAGATAGTGTCTGTATCCCAGATAGTGTCTGTATCCCAGATAGTGTCCCAGATAGTGTCTGTATCCCAGATAGTGTCTGTATCCCAGATAGTATCCCAAATAGTGTCTGTATCCCAAATAGTGTCTGTATCCCAAATAGTGTCTGTATCCCAAATAGTGTCTGTATCCCAAATAGTATCCCAAATAGTGTCTGTATCCCAGATAGTGTCTGTATCCCAGATAGTATCCCAGATAGTGTCTGTATTCCAAATAGTGTCTGTATCCCAAATAGTGTCTGTATCCCAAATAGTATCCCAGATAGTGTCTGTATTCCAAATAGTGTCTGTATCCCAAATAGTGTCTGTATCCCAAATAGTGTCTGTATCCCAAATAGTGTCTGTATCCCAAATAGCACTCTATTACCTTGATAGTGCACTACTTTTGACCAGGACCCAAAGGGTAAGTTGGTTTCATAAATAAAGGTTAAATAAATATATCTGATAACACTGAGTTAGCGATACAATCACACTGGAACATATGCTAGATGATATCTGAGTATGTTTTTCATGTTGGAAATCTGAGACAGTGTTTGTCTCTTTAGCTGTTTGGAGACAAAGGGACTGAATGTCACAGAGCCACACACACACACACACACACAGTCACACACCCCAAACAACTCCCTCTTCCCTCTTGAGTTCTGAAATAAAACTAACGTCCCAGTATGTGTTGTTTTTCCTCAATATTCCACAATAATTAATGAAATTCCACACACAAAAAATTGCGCTGTATAAACAGTATGAGTCACAGCGGCTGCAGGGTTATCAAGGTAACCTTCCTAATGAAACGTGAAGTACTTTTACTCGGTGTCAAATTGTGTTTGGGAGAGCCCATATCCGACTCACGTTTAGCGTTTTAATACACGAAGCTGCCAGGCTGGCAGAAAACAAATGACATGTGAAAGGTGTTTGATTGCCAGAGTCCCTCAAGGCTTCATAATAACACGGTATTACCACAAGCACAAGCAACCAATAAAAATAAAATGGCCGACATCAACATCTATACTGTATAGAGTGAGAAAACAAACTAAGGGTATAATAGCAGTAAGGCAAGTCATTGTGCCAGTAGAGGTTGATAATTATACTAAACAGGTGGAGAATAGCGCTTGCTTTATTAGAGTCATTATAATAAACAGGTGGGGAATAGCTCTAGCTTTATTAGCATCATTCTACTAAACAAGATTGAGAATAGGGCTAGCTTTATTAGCATCATTCTACTAAACAAGATGGAGAATAAAGCTAGCTTTATTAGCATCATTATAATAAACAAGATGGAGAATAAAGCTAGCTTTATTAGCATCATTCTAAAAAAACAGGTGGAGAACAGAGCTAGCTTTATTAGCATCATTCTACTAAACAAGATGGAGAATAGGGCTAGCTTTATTAGCATCATTCTACTAAACAAGATGGAGAATAAAGCTAGCTTTATTAGCATCATTCTAAAAAAACAGGTGGAGTATAGCGCTAACTTTATTAGCATCATTATACTAAACAAGGAGCTATGCTGTATGCTGTACAGGTGATAAAAACAGGTCAGAAACACATTGGTCAAGCCAGCTAGGTTCTAATAGCTCTCTGGCTGACTACATCCCCATCTGTACGCGTTTACGCCCTGGAATAATGTGAGTTCTGCACTGCGTTTTACTAGAGGTTGTCTACATTCAGGTTCCACATGACTGTTTCTGGCGAGGCTGGTTTATTGGTCTCCCCTCCTTCTAATGCATCTCTTTAAGTACCTGGAGATGATCCGCCTCATAACAGTGGGGTCGGAAATTATTGACACCCTTGATAAAGATCAGCAATAATAGGGACAGTGTGACAGGGGGCAGTGTGACAGGGGACAGTGTGACAGGGGGCAGTGTGACAGGGGACAGTGTGACAGGGGGCAGTGTGACAGGGGGCAGTGTGACAGGGGACAGTGTGACAGGGGACAGTGTGACAGGGGGCAGTGTGACTGGGGACAGTGTGACAGGGGACAGTGTGACAGGGGACAGTGTGACAGGGGACAGTGTGACAGGGGGCAGTGTGACAGGGGACAGTGTGACAGGGGACAGTGTGACAGGGGGCAGTGTGACAGGGGACAGTGTGACAGGGGACAGTGTGACAGGGGACAGTGTGACAGGGGACAGTGTGACTGGGGCAGTGTGACAGGGGGCAGTGTGACAGGGGGCAGTGTGACTGGGGTTAGTGTGACAGGGGACAGTGTGACTGGGGTTAGTGTGACAGGGGACAGTGTGACTGGGTTAGTGTGACTGGGGCAGTGTGACTGGGGTTAGTGTGACTGGGGCAGTGTGACTGGGGTTAGTGTGACAGGGGACAGTGTGACTGGGGTTAGTGTGACAGGGGACAGTGTGACTGGGGCGGTGTGACTGGGGCAGTGTGACTGGGGTTAGTGTGACTGGGGCAGTGTGACTGGGGTTAGTGTGACAGGGGACAGTGTGACTGGGGTTAGTGTGACTGGGGCAGTGTGACAGGGGCAGTGTGAGGGGGGGTAGATATAGATTTCCTGATTCATCACATTACAGTTATTTGGAGAAAAAGAAGAAGAAGAAGCAGAAGAAGCAGAAGAAGCAGAAGGAGAAAAAGAAGAAGAAGAAGGAGAAGAAGAAGAAGAAGAAGAAGAAGAAGAAGAAGAAGAAGCAGAAGGAGAAAAAGAAGAAGAAGAAGAAGCAGAAGGAGAAAAAGAAGGAGAAAAAAGAAGAAGAAAGAAAAGAGAAGAAGAAGAAGAAGAAGAAGAAGAAGAAGAAGAAGAAGAAGAAGAAGAAGAAGCAGAAGGAGAAAAAGAAGAAGAAGAAGCAGAAGGAGAAAAAGAAGAAGAAGAAGCAGAAGGAGAAAAAGAAAAAGAAGAAGGTCTGCTGCAGTATAAACCTGCTCATGTCCTTTATAGAGCCCCACATCTCTAGTCAGCAGCACAGATGCCATCTTCCACCACCTCTCCTTCCCTGCCTCACCCTCCCTCCTCCCCTCCCAGCTGGCACTGTATGGGTGCCTGGACATGGCCCAGCCAGTGGTGTGTGTCCATCCATCCAGCGCCTGTCTACATGTGGTTCACATACACCCCCCTCCCCAGACACACACACACACACACACATTAAACCCACAGAGTCGGCCTCCTGTCAGCTCTCAGTCAATATCCAGGACACTTGGAACTGCCCCTGTAATGTTCTGTCCATCTGTCTGCTTTAGTTATGGCTCACGATGAGGGAGTGTTGTTGTCTGTCTGCTTTAGTTATGGCTCACGATGAGGGAGTGTTGTTGTCTGTCTGCTTTGGTTATGGCTCATGATGAGGC
This sequence comes from Oncorhynchus gorbuscha, assembly GCF_021184085.1. Lineage (NCBI taxonomy): Eukaryota > Metazoa > Chordata > Actinopteri > Salmoniformes > Salmonidae > Oncorhynchus > Oncorhynchus gorbuscha. The sequence continues at coordinate 21,442 of NW_025746559.1, read as the reverse complement.
TCAGTGTTGTTGTCTGTCTGCTTTGGTTATGGCTCATGATGAGGGAGTTAGATGAGCGTTGTTGTGTTGTTGTTGCTGAAATGGTAAATGAACAGCAACCCAAATGGGAGGCCACGTTGTTTGTCTCCTTGCGGGCTGAAAAACAACTGTCCTGGAATGGGCTCTGGCAGCGAGCACAGCGACACTGACACCAACCCAGGGCGGCCTCACTACATAGGACACTACTCTGGGCCCTAGGCCTCACTACATAGGGCATTACTCTGGACCCTGGGCCTTATTACATAGGAGACTACTCTGTGCCCTGGGCCTCACTACATAGGACACTACTCTGGGCCCTGGGCCTCATTACATAGGACACTAATCTGGGCCCTGGGCCTCACTACATAGGAGACTACTCTGTGCCCTGGGCCTCACTACATAGGACACTACTCTGGGCCCTGGGACTCACTACATAGGGCATTACTCTGGACCCTGGGCCTCACTACATAGGGCACTACTCTGTGCCCTGGGCCTCACTACATAGGACACTACTCTGGGCCCTGGGCCTCACTACATAGGGCACTACTCTGGGCCCTGGGCCTCACTACATAGGACACTACTCTGGGCCCTGGGACTCAGTACATACTGTAGGGCACCACACTGGGCCCTGGGCCTCAGTACATACTGTAGGGCACCACACTGGGCCCTGGGCCTCAGTACATACTGTAGGGCACCACACTGGGCCCTGGGCCTCAATACATACTGTAGGGCACTACACTGGGCCCTGGGCCTCAGTACATAGGGCACCACACTGGGCCCTGGGCCTTAGTCATATAGAAAACAAGGAGCCATCTGGGACTCTAGCCAGGTCTCAGTACATAGGGCACCACACTGGGCCCTGGGCCTTAGTCATATAGAAAACAAGGAGCCATCTGGGACTCTAGCCAGGTCTCAGTACATAGGGCACCACACTGGGCCCTGGGCCTTAGTCATATAGAAAACAAGGAGCCATCTGGGACTCTAGCCAGGTCTCAGTACATAGGGCACCACACTGGGCCCTGGGCCTTAGTCATATAGAAAACAAGGAGCCATCTGGGACTCTAGCCAGGTCTCAGTACATAGGGCACCACACTGGGCCCTGGGCCTTAGTCAGATAGAAAACAAGGAGCCATCTGGGACTCTAGCCAGGTCTCAGCTGGACCTTTGCAGCTGCTGCTGCTCTCTCAGTACACTGTATTACTATTAGGGTTGGAATATTCTGATGTCACAAAGACTTTCCCTGGCAACATCTCATCACTAGACTGCTATGGTGTGGTGTGGTGTGGTGTGGTGTGGTGTAGTGTAGTGTAGTGTAGTGTAGTGTAGTGTAGTGTGGTGTAGTGTAGTGGGGTGTGGTGGGGTGTAGTGGGGTGTAGTGTAGTGGGGTGTGGTGTAGTGTAGTGGGGTGTAGTGTAGTGGGGTGTGTTGTAGTGTAGTGGGGTGTAGTGTAGTGGGGTGTGGTGTAGTGTAGTGGGGTATAGTGTAGTGGGGTGCGGTGTATTGTAGTGGGGTATAGTGTAGTGGGGTGTGGTGTAGTGTAGTGGGGTGTAGTGTAGTGGGGTGTGTTATAGTGTAGTAGGGTGTAGTGTAGTGGGGTGAGGTGTAGTGGGATGTAGTGTAGTGGGGTATAATGTAGTGTAGTGTAGTGTAGTGTAGTGTAGTGTAGTGTAGTGTAGTGTAGTGTAGTGTAGTGTAGTGTAGTGTAGTGTAGTGTAGTGTAGTGTAGTGTGGTGTAGTGTAGTGGGGTGTAGTGTAGTGTAGTGGGGTGTGGTGTAGTGGGGTGTGGTGTAGTGTAGTGTAGTGTAGTGTAGTGTAGTGTAGTGTAGTGTAGTGTAGTGTAGTGTAGCGTAGCGTAGTGGGGTGTGGTGTAGTGTAGTGTAGTGTAGTGTAGTGTAGTGTAGTGGGGTGTAGTGTGGTGTGGTGTAGTGTAGTGTAGTGTGGTGTAGTGTGGTGTGGTGTGGTGTGGTGTGGTGTGGTGTGGTGTGGTGTGGTGTGGTGTGGTGTGGTGTGGTGTGGTGTAGTGTAGTGTAGTGTAGTGTAGTGTGGTGTGGTGTAGTGTAGTGTAGTGTAGTGTAGTGTAGTGTAGTGTAGTGTAGTGTAGTGTAGTGTAGTGTAGTGTAGTGTAGTGGGGTGTAGTGTAGTGTGGTGTGGTGTAGTGTGGTGTAGTGTGGTGTAGTGTACTGGGGTGTGGTGTAGTGTAGTGTAGTGTGGTGTAGTGTAGTGTAGTGTAGTGTAGTGTAGTGTAGTGTAGTGTAGTGTAGTGTAGTGTAGTGTGGTGTAGTGTAGTGGGATGTGGTGTAGTGTAGTGTAGTGTAGTGTAGTGTAGTGTAGTGTAGTGGGGTGTAGTGTAGTGGGGTGTAGTGTAGTGTAGTGTGGTGTAGTGTAATGTGGTGTGGTGTAGTATGATGTAGTGTAGTGTAGTGTAGTGTAGTGTAGTGTAGTGTAGTGTAGTGTAGTGTAGTGTAGTGGGGTGGGGTGTGGTGTAGTGTAGTGGGGTGTAGTGTATTGTAGTGGGGTGTAGTGTAGTGGGGTGTGGTGTAGTGTAGTGGGGTATAGTGTAGTGGGGTATAGTGTAGTGTGGTGTGGTGTAGTGTAGTGTAGTATGATGTAGTGTAGTGTGGTGTGGGGTGTGGTGTAGTGTAGTGTGGTGTAGTGTAGTGTAGTGTAGTGTAGTGTAGTGTAGTGTAGTGTAGTGTAGTGTAGTGTAGTGTGGTGTGGTGTAGTGTAGTGTAGTGTGGTGTAGTGTAGTGTAGTGTAGTGTAGTGTAGTGTAGTGTAGTGTAGTGTAGTGTAGTGTGGTGTAGTGTGGTGTAGTGTAGTGTAGTGTAGTGTAGTGTGGTGTGGTGTAGTGTGGTGTAGTGTAGTGTAGTGTAGTGTGGTGTAGTGTGGTGTAGTGTGGTGTAGTGTGGTGTGGTGTGGTGTGGTGTATTGTAGTGTAGTGGGGTGCGGTGTAGTGGGGTGTAGTGTAGTGTGGTGTAGTATAGTGTAGTGTAGTGGGGTGTGGTGTGGTTTGGGACGTTGGGGTGTGGTGTTGTGGTGTGGGACGGTGGGGTGTGGTGTTGTTGTGTGGGACGGTGGGGTGGGGTGTTGTGGTGTGGGACGGTGGGGTGGTGTGTGGGGGTGTTGTGGTGTGGGAAGGTGGGGTGGTGTGTGGTGTGGGACGGTGGGGTGGTGTGTGGTGTGGGACGGTGGGGTGTTGTGGTTTGGGACGGTGTGGTGTTGTGGTGTGGGACGGTGGGGTGTGGTGTTGTGGTGTGGGACGGTGGGGTGGTGTGTGGTAGTTCCTGCCAACTCCCATACTCCTCATCAACACTAGGAGAGAGAATCAACGGTCTGATAAAACTCCCAATGTATCACTTTTTGCTCTGTTCTATTTCAACGTTTTATCATTTGCTAAACACTTAGTGCCTGAATGCCATGCAGGCCAGCTTTCATATCCAGAAGCATGAATCAGCGAGCCGGGCCGAAGGTGGACATATGGGGTATTCTATAGCAGGACTGTCCCTTGGGTTTCCAGAACCAGAGACGAGAACCATTCGGCCGCCTGCCAAAACGGCACCCTGTTCCCTTTATATAAGTGCACTGATTTTGACTGGTCCTTAGTTTCTGTGCTGCTGGAGGTTATCCCAGGTCAGGCCAGTGGAGAAGGAAATGTCTTTCTGTTTCCTGAAGGAGAATGAGAATCCCAGATCTGTTAGGTCTGGACTGAAACATTTCCATAATGTCTAAATCATTCAATGATGCCCTGGAGGAGAAACGGAGAGCTGGCTGAACAGTGTGGCTACGTCACAAATAGAACCCTATGCCCTTTATAGTGCACTACTTTAGACCAGGGCTCCCATAGGGCTCATAGGAATCTGGTCAAAAGTAGTGCACTAAATAGGAATAGTGTGCTCTTTCTGACACACACTATACCAATGCAGAACAGGGTCATCAAGATTAATCTCCTCCAGATTACACACGTGAGTCTGTAGTCCTACATCTCATCCAGATTACACCTGTGAGTCTGTAGTCCTACATCTCATCCAGATTACACGTGAGTCTGTAGTCCTACATTTCATCCAGATTACACATGTGAGTCTGTAGTCCTACATCTCATCCAGATTACACACGTGAGTCTGTAGTCCTACATCTAATCCAGATTACACATGTGAGTCTGTGTAGCCCTGCGGTACTTCTCACTGTGAGAGTGGTTGGTTTGTTTGTGTGGGTTTGGAGCCAGGGCAACTTTCACCCTAAATTCCTATCTATATTTATAAGACCTACTGTGATACCTTCAAGGGGATGTATTGAGAGAAGCTACTTTTTCATGCCAGAGGCAAAGGTCCAGTTTGTAGATGGAGACGGTAACTGAGATCTGAACCATCACGGTGCTCTGTCTGGTGACACCAACACGGAGAGAGGAAACGGTTGCAACTCTTGTTTCCTGTTCGCCCTCTTGTTTCCTGTTGGCTGTTTGAACCTTACGTAACATAGTGATCAGAACAAAAGAGTTTATTTAATACAACAAAAATAACAATGGTTTTTAAGTGAAAGGTTATCCTGTCAATGTATGGTGTCTTTATTCTTTTGGAACTTCTGTATGTGTAATGTTCACTGTTCATTTTCATTGTTTATTTCACTTTTGTATATTGTCTACTTCACTTGTTTTGGCGATGTTTAAACACGTCTTTCCTCCATATGTTACCATAGTCAAAATACATCACCTGGACGGAGTGTCGTTGTAGCAGTAAGGGAGGGATCGACCTTTACAGAATGTTGACCTGGAGGGAGTGTCGTTGTAGCAGTAAGGGATGGATCGACCTTTACAGAATGTTGACCTGGAGGGAGTGTCGTTGTAGCAGTAAGGGATGGATCGACCTTTACAGAATGTTGACCTGGAGGGAGTGTCGTTGTAGCAGTAAGGGATGGATCGACCTTTACAGAATGTTGACCTGGAGGGAGTGTCGTTGTAGCAGTAAGGGATGGATCGACCTTTACAGAATGTTGACCTGGAGGGAGTGTCGTTGTAGCAGTAAGGGATGGATCGACCTTTACAGAATGTTGACCTGGAGGGAGTGTCGTTGTAGCAGTAAGGGATGGATCGACCTTTACAGAATGTTGACCTGGAGGGAGTGTTGTTGTAGCAGTAAGGGATGGATCGACCTTTACAGAATGTTGACCTGGAGGGAGTGTCGTTGTAAAGTAAGGGATGGATCGACCTTTACAGAATGTTGACCTGGAGGGAGTGTCGTTGTAGCAGTAAGGGATGGATCGACCTTTACAGAATGTTGACCTGGAGGGAGTGTTGTTGTAGCAGTAAGGGATGGATCGACCTTTACAGAATGTTGACCTGGAGGGAGTGTCGTTGTAGAAGTAAGGGATGGATCGACCTTTACAGAATGTTGACCTGGAGGGAGTGTCGTTGTAGCATTAAGGGATGGATCGACCTTTACAGAATGTTGACCTGGAGGGAGTGTCGTTGTAGCAGTAAGGGATGGATCGACCTTTACAGAATGTTGACCTGGAGGGAGTGTCATTGTAGCAGTAAGGGATGGATCGACCTTTACAGAATGTTGACCTGGAGGGAGTGTCGTTGTAGCAGTAAGGGATGGATCGACCTTTACAGAATGTTGACCTGGAGGAAAATGCGGGGATGGTCATGGTTTTCACATTTCAGTCAAGGCGAGGGTTTAGTATTTATTTTGAAATCTAGTCCAGGGAGGGTCATTTTGTAATTGATGAAATGTCTATATTTCTCCGTGTTCTAGAACTAGTTGCTTATTAGGCTGAATGTCAATGTGTGCCAGATGTCGCCCCTCATCTCTGAGTCTCCTCTGGACGTGCAATATTAAGTGTGCTTATAGGCTAGTTAGTGTGGTCTCAATCACATGATCCATAGTCTATAGTCTAGTGCATGCTGGGAAATGCACAGAGCAAAGTTGCAGTTGGAAGATAGCTGCTGGGAGGGTGTACAACCAGGGTACATTACACTGCAATGGGTTTTCTAACCCTGAACCTGGTCTGCTCTTGCTGATCACAGCTTGTTTGTGTGCTGCCTAACCAATAGCTGTGCTGTGTGCTGCCTAACCAATAGCTGTGCTGTGTGCTGTGTGCTGTGTGCTGCCTAACCAATGGCCATGCTGTGTGCTCTGTGCTGCCTAACCAATAGCTGTGCTGTGTGTTGCCTAAACAATGGCCGTGCTGTGTGCTGTGTGCTGCCTAACCAATAGCTGTGCTGTGTGCTGTGTGCTGTGTGCTGCCTAACCAATAGCTGTGCTGTGTGCTGTGTGCTGCCTAACCAATAGCCGTGCTGTGTGCTGCCTAACCAATAGCTGTGCTGTGTGCTGCCTAACCAATGGCCGTGCTGTGTGCTCTGTGCTGCCTAACAAATAGCTGTGCTGTGTGTTGCCTAAACAATGGCCGTGCTGTGTGCTGTGTGCTGCCTAACCAATAGCTGTGCTGTGTGCTGTGTGCTGTGTGCTGCCTAACCAATGGCCGTGCTGTGTGCTCTGTGCTGCCTAACCAATAGCTGTGCTGTGTGTTGCCTAAACAATGGCCGTGCTGTGTGCTGTGTGCTGCCTAACCAATAGCTGTGCTGTGTGCTGTGTGCTGTGTGCTGCCTAACCAATAGCTGTGCTGTGTGCTGTGTGCTGCCTAACCAATAGCTGTGCTGTGTGCTGCCTAACCAATGGCTGTGCTGTGTGCTGCCTAACCAATGGCCGTGCTGTGTGCTGTGTGCTGCCTAACCAATGGCCGTGCTGTGTGGGCCTACGGTGGCAGTTCAGGAGGAGAGTCAAAAGCTTCTTCCGAATTTTTTTGGGGGGGGATTAGGTTATGGGCTATGTTCTGTTCAGTTTGAGAAGGACATGAGGTCAATTTTAATTGCTTGCTACTCCTTTAATTGATTTTATTAAATACAAGATGTTTCCTGTCCATGATGTTGACGTCACAATAAGTCAGATTTGAGTAATTTACATTGTGGTGCTGAAACATGAAGCAGCAGCTGGGGCACAGTGAACCAGAAATGGACAGCTCACAGTGCTGAAAGTAGGCATCATTCATTTAAACCATCTTCATATTAATTAGACTTTACTAACAACAAGAGGGCTTTGTGTTGGAGCCCATTTCTTCCCCTCTAAAGAAATGAGAGGTAAGACCTACCTGTTTGACAGACGACATTAGGCTGCTATATCCATAGATTTTGTCAGTCAATTCCTCCACCCACCATGTCCTCTTTAACTGGCCTACCTCCATGTCAGTGAAGGGCTGTGAAGTTAAAACTAAGACTCGAACTGAGGGTGTGAGAGGGTATGCCAAAAACAAGCACAGGCCTTGTTAGTTTAAGATTTTGTTCTTGGACAGATCAGAGCCTTTGATATTGCAGTTTTTAGAAACTGTTCTTCGACCTGTAATCATTTCATGGCAACGCAGGAAGTCTGATAGCAGGAAGTCTGATAGCAGGAAGTCTGATAGCAGGATAGCAGGAAGTCTCATAGCAGGAAGTCTGATAGCAGGAAGTCTGATAGCAGGAAGTCTGATAGCAGGAAGTCTGATAGCAGGAAGTCTGATAGCAGGAAGTCTGATAGCAGGAAGTTTGATAGCAGGACGTCTGATAGCAGGATGTCTGATAGCAGGAAGTCTGATAGCAGGAAGTCTGATAGCAGGAAGTTTGATAGCAGGACGTCTGATAGCAGGAAGTCTGATAGCAGGAAGTTTGATAGCAGGAAGTCTGATAGCAGGAAGTCTGATAGCAGGAAGTCTGATAGCAGGAAGTTTGATAGCAGGACGTCTGATAGCAGGAAGTCTGATAGCAGGAAGTCTGATAGCAGGAAGTCTGATAGCAGGACGTCTGATAGCAGGAAGTCTGATAGCAGGAAGTCTGATAGCAGGACGTCTGATAGCAGGAAGTCTGATAGCAGGAAGTTTGATAGCAGGAAGTCTGGTAGCAGGAAATCTGATAGCAGGAAGTCTGGTAGCAGGAAGTCTGATAGCACACAGGGCTGTGGGCCATAGGTTGTGTGTTCGCATACCACCATGGACAAGAGTAGGGGTAAGAAAGATGTCTTTTATAGCAAAATCATTCCATGAATCTATAATCCTATTTGCAGGTATTTTTTTTCCAAACATTTAATGCGATTCTACTTCATTTTGTAATATTATCAGACTATGTTTTAAATACTTACCGACATTACAGACTAAGAATGGATAGAGAGATAGGCCTATGTGTTCAACCTTATAAGTTATTTGATCCGATGCCAAATCAGTGTGTCTTGTTTGCAACGAAACTGTCCCCAAATAATGACATTTGAGATGTCATTAGGAATCTGTGGATGGCACTTTCAAAAGTTATTTCCACATTTCTACCCCAGACAGAGTAGAACTACTACTATTGGCCACTCTTTATCTGTGGCTTAACCAATGAGAGAAGGTCACAAGTGTTTCCCTGAAATCTGGTTGGGGTTTAAATAGCTTCTATTGTACAGAAAGTGAATATTGATATTGACAGAATTGGATTATTCGACAAGCAGAGTCCATTTGTCTTGTCTCCTCGGCTATAGAAGGTTGTAGCTCAGCCTCTGAATGTCAAAGTAACTAACCAATGATATTCCAATATGCATCAGAGTCACGTCTCTCCCGGGGGTTTTACGGATAGTTTCTAGCATAAAGCGTTGTTGAAGATCACTTAAGTTAAAATGGGGTAGGTCTGTGTTTTCTTTCACATTTTCTTGAATAAAAGTTAGGCCCATGGCTTACATTCTCACACCCCCTCAATTCAAGTCTTGGTTTTAAATGGACAGCCCTTCACTAACACGGGGGTAGGCTAGTTAAAAGAGAGCATGGTGGGTGGAGGAATTGACCGACAAATATATGGATATAGCAGCCTATAGCCTAATGTCGTCTGTCAAACTGGTAGACCTAACTCTTATTTCTTAAATAGGAAGAAAAACATCTGAGGAATCTCCTGAGTGGCGCATTGGTCTAAGACACTGCATTTCAGTGAAAAGGCGTCAAGAGGCGTCACTTCAGTTCCTGGTTCCAATCCAGGCTGCATCACATCTGGCCGTGATTGGGAGTCCCGTAGGGCGGCGCACAATTGTGTCATGCAGGTGAAAGAGGACCCAAACGCGACTTAACAGAAACAGAGTTTATTAATGTTCAAAACGGAATAACTGAAATCCTCTAGATTTGTAGAGGGGAAAACAACTGGAGAAGCGGCCACAGACTGCAGGTCGCTTCGGGTAGGCGCAGGCCGTAGTCGACTGAGACACCTGCTCACACGCAGCGTCTGATGAAGGCACAAAACACGACAGGACAGGGTGATACACAATCACGGCAAAAAACACGACAGGACAGGGCGAAACGCAATCACAGCATGGTGAATACAAAACAAGGAACCGACGGCACAGGAACGGAACACAAAGGAATAAATAGGGACTCTAATCAGGGGAAAGGATCGGGAACAGGTGTGGGAAGACTAAATGATGATTAGGGGAATAGGAACAGCTGGGAGCAGGAACGGAACGATAGAGAGAAGAGAGCGAGAGAGTGAGAGAGGGAGGGGGAGAGAGAGGGCTAGAAGGAGGAAAGAACCAAATAAGACCAGCAGAGGGAAACGAATAGAATGGGAAGAACAGGGACAAGACAAGATAATAAATGACAAACATGACAGTACCCCCCACTCACCGGCGCCTCCTGGCGCTCTCGAGGAGGAACACTGGCGGCAACGGAGGAAATCATAGATCAAACGGTCCAGCACGTCCCGAGAAAGAACCCAACTCCTCTCCTCAGGACCGTAACGAAAAACGATAAAAAGGGAAACTAGGGTACTACTCTAAAAAAAAATGAGAACTAGGGACAGACTGAGACACAGCAAGGGCAGGGACAAGAACAGGAGAGATGCGATGGCAGGGAACAGACTGAGACCCAGCAAGACCAGGAGCAGAAGCAGAAAAAAAATTACCAGACTTCTTCTGCGCGCAGTCTGAACACGCAGCCACGAAACGGCGCGTGTCACGCTCCTGAGTCGGCCACCAAAAGCGCTGGCGAATAGACGCAAGAGTGCCTCGAACACCGGGATGACCAGCTAACTTGGCAGAGTGAGCCCACTGAAGAACAGCCAGACGAGTGGAAACAGGAACGAAAGGAGGTTACTAGGACAAGCGCGCGCGACGCAGTGTGCGTGAGTGCTTGCTTAACCTGTCTTTCAATTCCCCAGACTGTCAACCCGACAACACGCCCATAAGGAAGAATCCCCTCGGGATCAGTAGAAGCCACAGAAGAACTAAACAGACGGGATAAGGCATCAGGCTTGGTGTTCTTGCTACCCGGACGGTAAGAAATCACAAACTCGAAACGAGCGAAAAACAACGCCCAACGAGCTTGACGGGCATTAAGTCGTTTGGCAGAACGGATGTACTCAAGGTTCTTATGGTCTGTCCAAACGACAAAAGGAACGGTCGCCCCCTCCAACCACTGTCGCCATTCGCCTAGGGCTAAGCGGATGGCGAGCAGTTCACGGTTACCCACATCATAGTTGCGCTCAGATGGCGACAGGCGATGAGAAAAATAAGCGCACGGATGAACCTTATCGTCAGACTGGAAGCGCTGGGATAGAATGGCTCCCACGCCTACCTCTGAAGCGTCAACCTCGACAATGAATTGTCTAGTGACGTCAGGAGTAACGAGGATAGGAGCGGACGTAAAACGTTCTTTTAGAAGATCAAAAGCTCCCTGGGCGGAACCGGACCACTTAAAACACGTCTTGACAGAAGTAAGAGCTGTGAGAGTTAAAGGTAGTGTCTCAAATTTGATACTGGGAAGATGACTACCATCTAAGGCAAACATGGGCGTAGGCTTGTCTAACGGTCTGAAAGGAATGTTATGTTTCCGAACCCATGCTTCGTCCATGAAACAACCCTCAGCCCCAGAGTCAATCAAGGCACTGCATGTAGCACCCGAACCGGTCCAGCGTAGATGGACCGACATAGTAGTACAAGATCTAGATGAAGGGACCTGAGTAGTAGCGCTCACCAGTAGCCCTCCGCTTACTGATGGGCTCTGGCCTCTTACTGGACATGAATTAACAAAATGTCCAGCAACTCCGCAATAGAGGCACAGGCGGTTGGTGATCCTCCGTTCCCTCTCCTTAGTCGAGATGCGAATCCCTCCCAGCTGCATGGGCTCAGTCTCAAAGCCAGCGGAGGGAGATGGTTGCGATGCGGAGCAGGGAAACACCGTTGATGCGAGCTCTCTTCCACGAGCCCGGTGACGAAGATCTACCCGTCGTTCTATGCGGATGGCGAGAGCAATCAAAGAGTCCACATCTGAAGGAACCTCCCGGGAGAGAATCTCATCCTTAACCACTGCGTGGAGTCCTCCAGAAAACGAGCGAGCAGCGCCGGCTCGTTCCACTCACTAGAGGCAGCAAGAGTGCGAAACTCAATGGAATAATCCGTTATGGACCGTTCACCTTGGCATAAGGAAGCCAGGGCCCTAGAAGCCTCCCCACCAAAAACTGAACGGTCAAAAACCCGAATCATCTCCTCTTTAAAGTTCTGGAATTTGTTAGAGCAATCAGCCCTTGCCTCCCAGATAGCTGTGCCCCATTCTCGAGCCCGGCCAGTAAGGAGTGAAATGACGTAAGCAACTCGAGCTCTCTCTCTAGAGTATGTGTTGGGTTGGAGAGAGAACACAATCTCACACTGCGTGAGAAAGGAGCGGCACTCAGTGGGCTGCCCGGAGTAGCAAGGTGGGTTATTAACCCTAGGTTCTGGAGGCTCGGCAGGCCAGGAAGTAACAGGTGGCACGAGACGTAGACTCTGGAACTGTCCAGAGGTCGGAAACCTGAGCGGCCAGGTTCTCCACGGCATGGCGAGCAGCAGACAATTCCTGCTCGTGTCTGCCGAGCATGGCTCCTTGGATCTTGACGGCAGTGTAAACAGCGTCTGAAGTCGCTGGGTCCATTCCTTGGTCGGTTCCTTCTGTCATGCAGGTGAAAGAGGACCCAAACGCGACTTAACAGAAACAGAGTTTATTAATGTTCAAAACGGAATAACTGAAATCCTCTAGATTTGTAGAGGAAAACAACTGGAGAAGCGGCCACAGACTGCAGGTCGCCCGGGTAGCGCAGGCCGTAGTCGACTGAGACACCTGCTCACACGCAGCGTCTGATGAAGGCACAAAACACGACAGGACAGGGTGATACACAATCACGGCAAAAAACACGACAGGACAGGGCGAAACGCAATCACAGCATGGTGAATACAAAACAAGGAACCGACGGCACAGGAACGGAACACAAAGGAATAAATAGGGACTCTAATCAGGGGAAAGGATCGGGAACAGGTGTGGGAAGACTAAATGATGATTAGGGGAATAGGAACAGCTGGGAGCAGGAACGGAACGATAGAGAGAAGAGAGAGCGAGAGAGTGAGAGAGGGAGGGGGAGAGAGAGGGCTAGAAGGAGGGAAAGAACCAAATAAGACCAGCAGAGGGAAACGAATAGAATGGGAAGCACAGGGACAAGACAAGATAATAAATGACAAACATGACAAATTGTCCCAGCGTCGTCCGGGGTAGGCCCTCATTGTAAATAATAATATTTGTTCCTAACTGGCTTGCCTACTGAAATAAAGGTTAAATTAAAAGAAATTGACTCCAACAGAAAGCCCCCTTCTTGTCTAATTAAAATGAGTACAATTTCACCTACTTTCAGCACCGTGAGCTGTTCATTTCTGGTTCACTGTGCCCCAGCTGCTGCTTCAAGTTTCAGCACCACAATGTAAGTTATACGAATCTGGCTTTTTGTGACGTCAATAACTCTGATAAAAACATAATGGGCAAGAAACTATATTGTTTTTCATAAAAAATCATTTAAAGTAGTAGTAAGCTATCAAAGTTTTTTAAAAATTGTTTACAAATGTGGTTTTACCTTTATTTAACTGGGCAAGTCAGTTAAGAAGAAATTCTTATTTTCAATGACGGCCTAGTTGACAGTGGGTGAACTGCCTGTTCAGTTGACCTCCTGTTCTCCTTCTCATCTTCGTGCTCTCCTTCTCAAACTGAACAGAACACAGGCAAGTCCATGACGGAAACATATTTTCGGGAAAGAATCCTTTGACTCTCCTCCTGAACGGCCACCGAAGGACCAACACAGATCAGCCATTGGCTAGACAGCACACAGCACAGCCATTGGTTAGGCAGCACACAGCACAGCCATTGGCTAGGCAGCACACAGCACAGCCATTGGTTAGGCAGCACACAGCACAGCCATTGGCTAGGCAGCACACAGCACAGCCATTGGCTAGGCAGCACACACATCAGCCATTGGCTAGGCAGCACACAGCACAGCCATTGGCTAGGCAGCACAGATCAGCCATTGGCTAGGCAGCACACAGCACAGCCATTGGCTAGGCAGCACACAGATCAGCCATTGGCTAGACAGCACACAGCACAGCTATTGGTTAGGCAGCACACAGCACAGCCATTGGCTACACAGCACACAGCACAGCCATTGGCTAGACAGCACACAGCACAGCCATTGGCTAGGCAGCACACAGCACAGCCATTGGCTAGGCAGCACACAGCACAGCTATTGGTTAGGCAGCACACAGCACAGCCATTGGCTAGGCAGCACACAGCACAGCCATTGGCTAGGCAGCACACAGCACAGCCATTGGCTAGGCAGCACACAGCACAGCCATTGGCTAGGCAGCACACAGCACAGCTATTGGTTAGGCAGCACACAGCACAGCCATTGGCTAGGCAGCACACAGCACAGCCATTGGCTAGGCAGCACACAGCACAGCCATTGGCTAGGCAGCACACAGCACAGCCATTGGCTAGGTAGCACACAGCACAGCCATTGGCTAGGTAGCACACAGCACAGCCATTAGCTAGGCAGCACACAGCACAGCCATTGGCTAGGTAGCACACAGCACAGCCATTGGCTAGGCAGCACACAGCACAGCCATTGGCTAGGTAGCACACAGCACAGCCATTGGCTAGGTAGCACACAGCACAGCCATTAGCTAGGCAGCACACAGCACAGCCATTGGCTAGGTAGCACACAGCACAGCCATTGGCTAGGCAGCACACAGCACAGCCATTGGCTAGGCAGCACACAGCACAGCCATTGGCTAGACAGCACACAGCACAGCCATTGGCTAGACAGCACACAGCACAGCCATTGGCTAGACAGCACACAGACATGTTTTTGATCAGCAATAGCAGGTCAGGCTCAGGGTTGGAACATCCATTGCAGTGTAATGTACTCTAGTTGTATTTACATCGTCCCCAGCAGCTTTCTTATTAATATAACTATGCTCTGTGCTTTTTCCCAGCATGCAGTAGGCTGTAGACTATGGATCATGTGATTGAGACCACACTAACTAGCCTATAGGCAGGCACACTTAATATTGCACGTCAGAGGAGACTCAGAGATGAGGGCGACATCTGGCACACATTGACATTCAGCCTAATAAGCAACTAGTTCTAGAACACTGAGAAATATAGACATTTCATCAATTACAAAATGACATGACCCTCCCTGGACTAGATTTCAAATAAAATACTAAACCCTCGCCTTGACTGAAATTGAAAAAGCATGACCCTGCCCTCATTTTCCTCCAGGTCGATCCTATTACAGGGCTGGATCACTGGCTTGCTGGGGCTCTCTCACACCGTCCCTGGGAAGGGCTAAATAAATACATTTGATTTGATTTGATCCATCCCTTATCTGATCAAGCTCATTTGACTGGAATAAACAACAGCACAGAACTTCAACTGGTTTTGCCACAAGTCTAGAGCCTAAAATCCAGACCTGTTTGGTGTTAACATTCCACTCCTCAGACTCTGTGGACCATGGCATATGCCAAAGATGTTTGGAGTAGAATGTTAACACAGACAGACTGGTACCCAGGCTAATTTGTTGCCTTGGTGATGTACATTAAGACACCTGTCGGACACGCCCAGTTAGAATTCTGTCATCTTTATGTTCTGTTATGTCTTCGCTTCCTGATATATTGGTCAATTATCAAGATATTTGGTGATAATCTAAAGTGTATTATATATCTGTCTCTTGTCTATCGAATAGGTCAAGGTGTGTCCAGAAGGCTTCTATGGCATGTTCTGATTGGCTGCTCCGTGGTGATGTGCTTCCTGGTTCCATTCTGCAAGCCAATCATCAGCCTGTCCCACACCGTGCTGGCCAGGCATCACAGAATAAGAAGGTTCCCTGGGACAACATTCCTCACTCTGCTGGCCAGGTATCACAGAATACGAAGGTTCCCTGTGACAACCCTGAAGGTTCCCTGGTACAACATTCCACACCCAGGGAACCTTCTTATTCTGTGATACCTGGCCAGCAGAGTGAGGAATGTTGTCCCAGGGAACAACACATCAAGACACCTGCTGGACACGCCCAGATAGAACAACACATCAAGACACCTGCTGGACACGCCCAGATAGAACAACACATCAAGACACCTGCTGGACACGCCCAGATAGAACAACACATCAAGACACCTGCTGGACACGCCCAGATAGAACAACGCATCAAGACACCTGCTGGACACGCCCAGATAGAACAACGCATCAAGACACCTGCTGGACACGCCCACACAGAACAACACATCAAGACACCTGCTGGACACGCCCACACAGAACAACACATCAAGACACCTGCTGGACACGCCCAGATAGAACAATGCATCAAGACACCTGCTGGACACGCCCAGATAGAACAACACATCAAGACACCTGCTGGACACGCCCACACAGAACAACACATCAAGACACCTGTCGGACACGCCCAGATAGAACAACACATCAAGACACCTGTCGGACACGCCCAGATAGAACAACACATCAAGACACCTGTCGGACACGCCCAGATAGAACAACACATCAAGACACCTGTCGGTTCGCCCAGATAGAACAACACATCAAGACACCTGCTGGACACGCCCAGACAGAACAACACATCAAGACACCTGTCGGACACGCCCAGATAGAACAACACATCAAGACACCTGTCGGACACGCCCAGATAGAACAACACATCAAGACACCTGTCGGACACGCCCAGATAGAACAACACATCAAGACACCTGCTGGACACGCCCAGATAGAACAACACATCAAGACACCTGCTGGACACGCCCAGACAGAACAACACATCAAGACACCTGTCGGACACGCCCAGATAGAACAACACATCAAGACACCTGTCGGACACGCCCAGATAGAACAACACATCAAGACACCTGCTGGACACGCCCAGACAGAACAACACATCAAGACACCTGTCGGACACGCCCAGATAGAACAACACATCAAGACACCTGTCGGACACGCCCAGATAGAACAACACATCAAGACACCTGTCGGTTCGCCCAGATAGAACAACACATCAAGACACCTGCTGGACACGCCCAGATAGAACAACACATCAAGACACCTGCTGGACACGCCCAGACAGAACAACACATCAAGACACCTGTCGGACACGCCCAGATAGAACAACACATCAAGACACCTGTCGGACACGCCCAGATAGAACAACACATCAAGACACCTGTCGGACACGCCCAGATAGCTTCACAGACTGAGACATCAAGAACACAGGGACATATCTACCATAACAACAGACAGAAGAATGTACAGCCAGGCCCATGACATCATAATAGACCACAGGTACATATCTACCATAACAACCAGGCCCATGACATCATAATAGACCACAGGTACATATCTACCATAACAACCAGGCCCATGACATCATAATAGACCACAGGTACATATCTACCATAACAACCAGGCCCATGACATCATAATAGACCACAGGTACATATCTACCATAACAACCAGGCCCATGACATCATAATAGACCACAGGTACATATCTACCATAACAACCAGGCCCATGACATCATAATAGACCACAGGTACATATCTACTGTCATGCAGGTGAAAGAGGACCCAAAAGCGACTTGGCGAAAACAGAGTCTTTAATCCAGTAAAGTAAATACAATCAAAAAACACAACTTTCACTCGAAATGACGAGGACAAACTGGAGACTCGATCTTGAACAGCAGGTGAACAGCAGGTTGCCTCGGGAAGGCACTTGAACCAAACAGACTCAGACACCTGCTCACCACGCAGCATCTGAGGAAAACACGACACGACAGGGCGATACACAAACACAGCACGGTGAATTCTAGACAAGGAACCGACAGGGCAGAAACGAATAACAAGGAGAGAAATAGGGACTCTAATCAGGGAAAAGGATCGGGAACAGGTGTGGGAAGACTAAATGATTGATTAGGGGAATAGGAACAGCTGGGAGCAGGAACGGAACGATAGAGAGAAGAGAGAGCGGGAGAGTGAGAGAGGGAGGGGAGAGAGAGGGATAGAAAGAGGGAAAGAACCTAATAAGACCAGCAGAGGGAAACGAATAGAAGGAGAAGAACAGGGACAAGGCATGATAATCAATGACAAAACATGACAGTACCCCCCACTCACCGAGCGCCTCCTGGCGCACTCGAGAGGAATCCTGGCGGCAACGGAGGAAATCATCAATGAGTGAACGGTCCAGCACGTCCCGAGACGGAACCCAACTCCTCTCCTCAGGACCGTAACCCTCCCAATCCACTAAGTATTGGTGACCCCGTCCCCGAGAACGCATGTCCATGATCTTATGTACCTTGTAAATAGGTGCGCTCTCGACAAGGACGGGAGGGGGGGGGAAGACGAACGGGAGTGCGAAGAAAGGGCTTGACACAGGAGACATGGAAGACAGGATGGACGCGACGAAGATGTCGCGGAAGAAGCAGTCGCACAGCGACAGGATTGACGACCTGGGAGACACGGAACGGACCAATGAACCGCGGAGTCAACTTTACGAGAAGCTGTCGTAAGAGGAAGGTTGCGAGTGGAAAGCCACACTCTCTGGCCGCAACAATACCTTGGACTCTTAATCCTGCGTTTATTGGCGGCTCTCACAGTCTGTGCCCTGTAACGGCAAGTGCAGACCTCACCCTCCTCCAGGTGCGCTCACAACGTTGGACAAACGCTTGAGCGGAGGGAACGCTGGACTCGGCAAGCTGGGATGAGAACAGAGGAGGCTGGTAACCCAGACTACTCTGAAACGGAGATAACCCGGTAGCAGACGAAGGAAGCGAATTGTGAGCGTATTCTGCCCAGGGGGAGCTGTTCTGCCCAAGACGCAGGGTTTCTGAAAGAAAGGCTGCGTAGTATGCGACCAATCGTCTGATTGGCCCTCTCTGCTTGACCGTTAGACTGGGGATGAAACCCGGAAGAGAGACTGACGGACGCACCAATCAAACGACAGAACTCCCTCCAAAACTGTGACGTGAATTGCGGGCCTCTGTCTGAAACGGCGTCTAACGGGAGGCCATGAATTCTGAATACATTCTCGATAATGATTTGTGCCGTCTCCTTAGCGGAAGGAAGTTTAGCGAGGGGAATGAAATGTGCCGCCTTAGAGAACCTATCGACAACCGTAAGAATCACTGTCTTCCCCGCAGACAAAGGCAGACCGGTAATGAAGTCTAGGGCGATGTGAGACCATGGTCGAGAAGGAATGGGGAGCGGTCTGAGACGACCGGCAGGAGGAGAGTTACCCGACTTAGTCTGCGCGCAGTCCGAACAAGCAGCCACGAAACGGCGCGTGTCACGCTCCTGAGTCGGCCACCAAAAGCGCTGGCGAATAGACGCAAGAGTGCCTCGAACACCGGGATGACCAGCTAACTTGGCAGAGTGAGCCCACTGAAGAACAGCCAGACGAGTGGAAACAGGAACGAAAAGGAGGTTACTAGGACAAGCGCGCTGCGACGCAGTGTGCGTGAGTGCTTGCTTAACCTGTCTTTCAATTCCCCAGACTGTTAACCCGACAACACGCCCATAAGGAAGAATCCCCTCGGGATCAGTAGAAGTCACAGAAGAACTAAACAGACGGGATAAGGCATCAGGCTTGGTGTTCTTGCTACCCGGACGGTAAGAAATCACAAACTCGAAACGAGCGAAAAACAACGCCCAACGAGCTTGACGGGCATTAAGTCGTTTGGCAGAACGGATGTACTCAAGGTTCTTATGGTCTGTCCAAACGACAAAAGGAACGGTCGCCCCCTCCAACCACTGTCGCCATTCGCCTAGGGCTAAGCGGATGGCGAGCAGTTCACGGTTACCCACATCATAGTTGCGCTCAGATGGTGACAGGCGATGAGAAAAATAAGCGCAAGGATGAACCTTATCGTCAGACTGGAAGCGCTGGGATAGAATGGCTCCCACGCCTACCTCTGAAGCGTCAACCTCGACAATGAATTGTCTAGTGACGTCAGGAGTAACGAGGATAGGAGCGGACGTAAAACGTTCTTTTAGAAGATCAAAAGCTCCTGGGCGGAACCGGACCACTTAAAACACGTCTTGACAGAAGTAAGAGCTGTGAGAGGGGCAGCAACTTGACCGAAATTACGAATGAAACGCCGATAGAAATTAGCGAAACCTAAAAAGCGCTGCAACTCGACACGTGACCTTGGAACGGGCCAATCACTGACAGCTTGGATCTTAGCGGAATCCATCTGAATGCCTTCAGCGGAAATAACGGAACCGAGAAAAGTAACGGAGGAGACATGAAAAGAGCACTTCTCAGCCTTTACGTAGAGACAATTCTCTAAAAGGCGCTGTAGAACACGTCGAACGTGCTGAACATGAATCTCGAGTGACGGAGAAAAAATCAGGATATCGTCAAGATAGACAAAAACAAAGATGTTCAGCATGTCTCTCAGAACATCATTAACTAATGCCTGAAAAACAGCTGGCGCATTGGCGAGACCAAACGGCAGAACCCGGTACTCAAAATGCCCTAACGGAGTGTTAAACGCCGTTTTCCACTCGTCCCCTCTCTGATGCGCACGAGATGGTAAGCGTTACGAAGGTCCAACTTAGTAAAGCACCTGGCTCCCTGCAGAATCTCGAAGGCTGACGACATAAGGGAAGCGGATAACGATTCTTAACCGTTATGTCATTCAGCCCTCGATAATCACGCAGGGGCGCAGAGTACCGTCCTTCTTCTTAACAAAAAAGAACCCCGCCCCGGCCGGAGAGGAAGAAGGCACTATGGTACCGGCGTCCAAGAGACACAGACAAATAATCCTCGAGAGCCTTACGTTCGGGAGCCGACAGAGAGTATAGTCTACCCCGAGGAGGAGTGGTCCCCGGAAGGAGATCAATACTACAATCATACGACCGGTGAGGAGGAAGGGAGTTGGCTCGGGACCGACTGAAGACCGTGCGCAGATCATGATATTCCTCCGGCACTCCTGTCAAATCGCCAGGTTCCTCCTGAGAAGTAGGGACAGAAGAAACGGGAGGGATGGCAGACATTAAACACTTCACATGACAAGAAACGTTCCAGGATAGGATAGAATTACTAGACCAATTAATAGAAGGATTATGACATACTAGCCAGGGATGACCCAAAACAACAGGTGTAAACGGTGAACGAAAAATCAAAAAAGAAATAGTCTCACTGTGGTTACCAGATACTGTGAGGGTTAAAGGTAGTGTCTCAAATCTGATACTGGGAAGATGACTACCATCTAAAGGTGAACATGGGCGTAGGCTTCTCTAACTCTCTGAAAGGAATGTCATGTTTCCGAACCCATGCTTCGTCCATGAAACAACCCTCAGCCCCAGAGTCTATCAAGGCACTACATGTAGCACCCGAACCGGTCCAGCGTAGATGGACCGACAAAGTAGTACAGGATTTTGATGGAGAGACTTGAGTAGTTGCGCTCACCTGTAGCCCTCCGCTTACAGATGAGCTCTGGCTTTTACTGGACATGAATTAACAAAATGTCCAGCAACTCCGCAATAGAGGCACAGGCGGTTGGTGATCCTCCGTTCCCTCTCCTTAGTCGAGATGCGAATCCTCCCAGCTGCATGGGCTCAGTCTCTGAGCCAGAGGAGGAGATGGTTGCGATGCGGAGCAGGGAAACACCGTTGATGCGGCTCTCTTCCACGAGCCCGGTGACGAAGATCTACCCGTCGTTCTATGCGGATGGCGAGAGCAATCAAAGAGTCCACATCTGAAGGAACCTCCCGGAGAGAATCTCATTCTTAACCACTGCGTGGAGTCCCTCCAGAAAACGAGCGAGCAGCGCCGGCTCGTTCCACTCACTAGAGGCAGCAAGAGTGCGAAACTCAATAGAATAATCCGTTATGGACCGTTCACCTTGGCATAGGGAAGCCAGGGCCCTAGAAGCCTCCCTACCAAAAACTGAACGGTCAAAAACCCGAATCATCTCCTCTTTAAAGTTCTGGTACTTGTTAGAGCAATCAGCCCTTGCCTCCCAGATAGCTGTGCCCCATTCGAGCCCGGCCAGTAAGGAGTGAAAATGACGTAAGCAACCCGAGCCTCTC
>NW_025746558.1:62500-103319 GCF_021184085.1 Oncorhynchus gorbuscha | reverse complement strand
TCACAGGGACACTAGCTACCGCAGGTCTGGAGATTACAGTCTGTCTGTCTGTCTGTCTGTCTGTCTGTCTGTCTGTCTGTCTGTCTGTCTGTCTGTCTGTCTGTCTGTCTGTCTGTCTGTCTGTCTGTCTGTCTATCACAGGGACACTAGCTACCGCAGGTCTGGAGATTACAGTCTGTCTGTCTGTCTGTCTGTCTGTCTGTCTGTCTGTCTGTCTGTCTGTCTGTCTGTCTGTCTGTCTGTCTGTCTGTCTGTCTGTCTGTCTGTCTGTCTGTCTGTCTGTCTGTCTGTCTGTCTGTCTGTCTGTCTGTCTGTCTGTCTGTCTGTCTGTCTGTCTGTCTGTCTGTCTGTCACAGGGACACTAGCTACCGCAGGTCTGGAGATTACAGTCTGTCTGTCTGTCTGTCCGTCTGTCTATCACAGGGACACTAGCTACCGCAGGTCTGGAGATTACAGTCTGTCTGTCTGTCTGTCTGTCTGTCCGTCTGTCTATCACAGGGACACTAGCTACCGCAGGTCTGGAGATTACAGTCTGTCTGTCTGTCTGTCCGTCTGTCTATCACAGGGACATTAGCTACCGCAGGTCTGGAGATTACAGTCTGTCCGTCTGTCTGTCCGTCTGTCTATCACAGGGACACTAGCTACCGCAGGTCTGGAGATTACAGTCTGTCTGTCTGTCTGTCTGTCTGTCTGTCTGTCTGTCTGTCTGTCTGTCTGTCTGTCTGTCTGTCTGTCTGTCTGTCTGTCTGTCTGTCTGTCTGTCTGTCTGTCTGTCTGTCTGTCTGTCTGTCTGTCTGTCTGTCTGTCTGTCTGTCTGTCTGTCTGTCTGTCTGTCTGTCTGTCTGTCTGTCTGTCTGTCTGTCTGTCTGTCTGTCTGTCTGTCTGTCTGTCTGTCTGTCTGTCACAGGGACACTAGCTACCGCAGGTCTGGAGGCACACAGCTACAGCTCTATATATCAACCTCACAACACAATAAACAATTAAAAAACATTTAAAGAAACGATTTTGTAGTAGTTTAGTCTACATTTTAAATATTTTTTGTTTCATGTATTCTCCGGTTAGTCAGGGTAGGTAACAAAGTATTTGAGTTAATGGGAGATTTGTAATGAGTCCAACTTTAATTTATTCCTGAGTATCCTGCACAGTTTCTGCGAATGGCCTGTGTAATGTAAAAGCCTGTTTATTGTTTCTCCACTTGGACCCCAAGACACAACACATCACTGTGGGGTACCAACTAAATCTTATCTGTGACAGAGGTCTCCTTGGACCCCAAGACACAACGCATCGCTGTGGGGTACCAATAAATCTTAGCTGTTACAGAGGTCTCCTTGGACCCCAAGACACAACACATCACTGTGGGGTACCAACTAAATCTTATCTGTGACAGAGGTCTCCTTTGACCCCTAGACACAACGCATCGCTGTGGGGTACCAATAAATCTTAGCTGTTACAGAGGTCTCCTTGGACCCCAAGACACAACACATCACTGTGGGGTACCAACTAAATCTTATCTGTGACAGAGGTCTCCTTTGACCCCTAGACACAACGCATCGCTGTGGGGTACCAATAAATCTTAGCTGTTACAGAGGTCTCCTTGGACCCCAAGACACAACACATCACTGTGGGGTACCAACTAAATCTTATCTGTGACAGAGGTCTCCTTTGACCCCTAGACACAACGCATCGCTGTGGGGTACCAACTAAATCTTAGCTGTTACAGAGGTCTCCTTGGACCCCAAGACACAACACATCACTGTGGGGTACCAACTAAATCTTATCTGTGACAGAGGTCTCCTTTGACCCCTAGACAACGCATCGCTGTGGGGTACCAACTAAATCTTAGCTGTTACAGAGGTCTCCTTGGACCCCAAGACACAACACATCACTGTGGGGTACCAACTAAATCTTATCTGTGACAGAGGTCTCCTTTGACCCCTAGACACAACGCATCGCTGTGGGGTACCAACTAAATCTTAGCTGTTACAGAGGTCTCCTTGGACTCCGACTTCTCAGTGCGGTAAACTTTATTTAACCAGGTAGGCTAGTTGAGAACAAGTTCTCATTTGCAACTGTGACCTGGCCAAGATAAAGCATAGCAGTGTGAACAGACACACAGAGTTACACATGGAGTAAACAATTAACAAGTCAATAATACAGTACGAAAAAAAAGAGAGTCTATATACAATGTGTGCAAAAAGCATGAGGAGGTAGGCGAAAAATTACAATTTTGCAGATAAACACTGGAGTGATAAATGATCAGATGGTCATGTACAGGCAGAGATATTGGTGTGCAAAATAGCAGAAAAGTAAATAAATATAAACAGTATGGGGATGAGGTAGGTCAAATTGGATGGGCTATTTACCGATAGACTATGTACAGCTGCAGCGATCAGTTGATATGTGGCAGTAGACATATGAAATGTCCATCTTCATCTGTTGAAGTGCTGAGGCCTAAATATAGGTGTGGTTCTGCACTACAAGGTTTTTCACAATGATCATTGATTTCTTCTGCACATTACTTCTCAAACAATATTTCCTGTGCTCGACTATTCACTATTCATGTCAGAACAGCACAGTCTGTTAACTGAAGTGTTGTGAGAACAAACTTTACATATTACTTGCTGTGATTAATTAACGAATTAATGAGCTTTAGCTTGCCAAACACAATCAAATAGAAACAAATAAATACACTTGGCAAATGCACTGATATGAGGTATGAGGTATGAGGTATGAATTACGATATATGAGGTACAAAATATGAGATACAAGATATGAGGTATGAGATAAGATATGAGATATGAGGTATGAGGTATGAGATATAAGATATGAGGTATGAGGTATAAGATATGATATATGAGGTATGAGATATGAGATATAAGATATGAGGTATGAGGTATAAGATATGATATATGAGGTATGAGATATGAGGAATGAGATAAGATATGAGATATGAGGTATGAGATATAAGATATGAGGTATGAGGTATAAGATATGATATATGAGGTATGAGATATGAGATATAAGATATGAGGTATGAGGTATAAGATATGATATATGAGGTATGAGATATGAGGAATGAGATAAGATATGAGATATGAGGAATGAGATAAGATATGAGATATGAGGTATGAGATGATATATGAGGTATGAGATATGAGATACAAGATATGAGATATGAGGTACAAAATATGAGATATAAGATATGAGATATAAGATATGAGGTATAAGATATGAGGTATGAAATATGAGATACAAGATATGAGGTATGAGATAAGATATGAGATATGAGGTATGAGGTATGAGATATAAGATATGAGGTATGAGGTATAAGATATGATATATGAGGTATGAGATATGAGGAATGAGATAAGATATGATATATGAGGTATGAGATAAGATATGAGGTATGAGATATGAGATATAAGATATGAGGTATGAGATATAAGATATGAGATATGAGGTACAAAATATGAGATATAAGATATGAGATATAAGATATGAGGTATAAGATATGAGGTATGAAATATAAGATATGAGGAATGAGATAAGATATGAGATATGAGGTATGAGGTATGAGATATAAGATATGAGGTATGAGGTATAAGATATGATATATGAGGTATGAGATATAAGATATGAGGTATGAGATATAAGATATGAGGTATGAGATATAAGATATGAGGTATGAGATATAAGATATGAGGTATGAGGTATAAGATATGAGGAATGAGATATAAGATATGAGGTATGAGATATAAGATATGAGGTATGAAATATAAGATATGAGGTATGAGGTATAAGATATGAGGTATGAGATATAAGATATGAGGTATGAAATATAAGATATGAGGAATGAGATATAAGATATGAGGTATGAGATATAAGATATGAGGTATGAAATATAAGATATGAGGAATGAGATATAAGATATGAGATATGAGGTATGAGATATAAGATATGAGGTATGAGATATAAGATATGAGGTATGAAATATAAGATATGAGGATTGAGATATAAGATATGAGATATGAGGTATGAGATATAAGATATGAGGTATGAGATATAAGATATGAGGTATGAGATATAAGATATGAGGTATGAGATATAAGATATGAGGTATGAGATATGATATATGATATATGAGGTATGAGATATAAGATATGAGGTATGAGATATAAGATATGAGGTATGAGATATGATATATGAGGTATGAGATATGAGGTATGAGATATAAGATATGAGATATGATATATGAGGTATGAGATATGAGGTATGAGATATAAGATATGAGATATGCGATATGAGATATAAGATATGAGGTATGAGATATGATATATGAGGTATGAGATATGAGGTATGAGATATAAGATACGAGATATGATATATGAGGTATGAGATATGAGGTATGAGATATAAGATATGAGATATGAGATATGCGATATAAGATATGAGGTATGAAATATAAGATATAAGATATGATATATAAGATACGAGATATGATATATGAGGTATGAGATATGAGATATGAGGTATGAGGTATGAGATATGAGGTATGAGATATGAGGTATGAGGTATGAGATATGAGGTATGAGATATGCGGTATGAGATATAAGATATGAGGTATGAGATATAAGATATGAGGTATGAGGTATAAGATATGAGGTATGAGATATAAGATATGAGGTATGAGATATAAGATATGAGGTATGAAATATAAGATATGAGGTATGAGGTATAAGATATGAGGTATGAGATATAAGATATGAGGTATGAAATATAAGATATGAGGAATGAGATATAAGATATGAGGTATGAAATATAAGATATGAGGTATGAAATATAAGATATGAGATATGCGATATGAGATATGAGATATGAGGTATGAAATATGAGATATGAGATATGTGATATAAGATATGAGGTATGAAATATAAGATATGAGGAATGAGATATGAGATATGAGATATGTGATATAAGATATGAGGTATGAAATATGAGATATGAGATATGTGATATAAGATATGAGGTATGAGGTATGAGATATGAGATATGAGGTATGAGGTATGAGATATGAGATATGAGGTATGAGATATGAGGTATGAGGTATGAGATATGCGATATGAGGTATGAGATATGAGGTATGAAGTATGAGATATGAGATATGAGGTATGAGGTATGAGATATGAGGTATGAGATATGAGGTATGAGGTATGAGATATGAGGTATGAAACATGAGAAATGAGGGGGGGGAATTCAATCGTATTCATTTTTCTTCTGGATCCAGCTACACTACAGTATTCTATCCCAAGCTACCTCCATCCCTTTCCTTCTCTCTAGTCTGTGGAGAATGGCATATAGATCCAGCATTATTGAAGGATGTGCAACTAGAGAGGCCATAGTGTTTAACTAGCTAGCAACACAGCAACAGAGAGGTCAGCAGCTAGCACACGGCAACAGAGAGGTCAGCAGCTAGCACACAGCAACAGAGAGGTCAGCAGCTAGCACACGGCAACAGAGAGGTCAGCAGCTAGCACACAGCAACAGAGAGGTCAGCAGCTAGCACACAGCAACAGAGAGGTCAGCAGCTAGCACACAGCAACAGAGAGGTCAGCAGCTAGCACACAGCAACAGAGAGGTCAGCAGCTAGCACACGGCAACAGAGAGGTCAGCAGCTAGCACACAGCAACAGAGAGGTCAGCAGCTAGCAACACAGCAACAGAGAGGTCAGCAGCTAGCACACGGCAACAGAGAGGTCAGCAGCTAGCACACAGCAACAGAGAGGTCAGCAGCTAGCACACAGCAACAGAGAGATCAGCAGCTAGCACACAGTAACAGAGAGATCAGCAGCTAGGACATAGCAACAGAGAGGTCAGCAGCTAGCACACAGCAACAGAGAGATCAGCAGCTAGCACATAGCAACAGAGAGGTCAGCAGCTAGCACACATCAACAGAGAGGTCAGCAGCTAGCACATAGCAACAGAGGGGTCAGCACCTAGCACACAGCAACAGAGAGGTCAGCAGCTAGCACATAGCAACAGAGAGGACATAGTGTTGAACTGAAGCAGCTAGCACACAGTAACAGAGAGGTCAGCAGCTAGCACACAGCAACAGAGAGGTCATAGTGTTGAACTGAAGCATGGAGCACACAGTAACAGAGAGGTCAGCAGCTAGCACACAGTAACAGAGAGGTCAGCAGCTAGCACACAGTAACAGAGAGGTCAGCAGCTAGCACACAGTAACAGAGAGGTCAGCAGCTAGCACACAGTAACAGAGAGGTCAGCAGCTAGCACACAGTAACAGAGAGGTCATAGTGTTGAACTGAAGCAGCGAGCACACAGTAACAGAGAGGTCAGCAGCTAGCACACAGTAACAGAGAGGTCAGCAGCTAGCACACAGTAACAGAGAGGTCAGCAGCTAGCACACAGTAACAGAGAGGTCAGCAGCTAGCACACAGTAACAGAGAGGTCAGCAGCTACCACACAGTAACAGAGAGGTCAGCAGCTAGCACATAGTAACAGAGAGGTCAGCAGCTAGCACACAGTAACAGAGAGGTCATGGTGTTGAACTGAAGCAGCTAGCACACAGTAACAGAGAGGTCAGCAGCTAGCACATAGTAACAGAGAGGTCAGCAGCTAGCACACAGCAACAGAGAGGCCATGGTGTTGAACTGAAGCATGGAGCACAGAGAGCCGTAGTGAAAAGCAGAGCCATAAAGCAGACATGTCCAGTTGAATCGACCATAGCTCATATCCGAGGCACTAAACGTCAGACGGGTTTCCTGACTGCAGTAACTCTCTGGTCTGAGGCGTCTGTCAGAGCCCTGTTTATGTCAGTAACGGAGGGAAGGAAAACATCATGTTGACCATGAACGGAGGACAAATGTTCCGCTAGGCCTTCTGGGTGCAGCTCTGGAGCATTCTGTGGATAAGCACTATATCATCTCAGATTCACTTCCTGAGACGGAACAGGAAGGACAAGGGAGAATAGAGGAAAGCGACTAACACCGTTTGTTACAGACAGACATTAAACATTTATGAGGGGAAAAATCCTGGGACAACACCTCTCTCTCTGTCCCAGGGATACACAGCTAGGGTTACGCTCACAGAGCTACACAGCTAGGGTTAGACTCACAGAGATACACAGCTAGGGTTAGACTCACAGAGATACACAGAGATACACAGCTGGGGTTAGACTCACAGAGACACTCAGAGATACACAGCTAGGGTTAGACTCACAGAGACACTCAGAGATACACAGCTAGGGTTAGACTCACAGAGACACTCAGAGATACACAGCTGGGGTTAGACTCACATAGATACACAGCTGGGGTTAGACTCACAGAGATACACAGCTGGGGTTAGACTCACAGAGATACTCCGCTAGGGTTAGACTCACAGAGATACACAGCTAGGGTTAGACTCACAGAGATACACAGCTAGGGTTAGACTCACAGAGCTACACAGCTAGGGTTAGACTCACAGAGATACACAGCTAGGGTTAGACTCACAGAGATACTCAGCTAGGGTTAGACTCACAGAGATACTCAGCTAGGGTTAGACTCACAGAGATACACAGCTAGGGTTAGACTCACAGAGACACACAGATACACAGCTAGGGTTTGACTCACAGAGATACTCAGCTAGGGTTAGACTCACAGAGATACACAGCTGGGGTTAGACTCACAGAGACACACAGATACACAGCTAGGGTTTGACTCACAGAGATACACAGCTAGGGTTAGACTCACAGAGACACACAGAGATACACAGCTAGGGTTAGACTCACAGAGACACACAGAGATACACAGCTAGGGTTAGACTCACAGAGATACACAGATACACAGCTAGGGTTAGACTCACAGAGACACACAGATACACAGCTGGGTCAGACTCACAGAGATACACAGATACACAGCTAGGGTTAGACTCACAGAGATACACAGATACACAGCTAGGGTTAGACTCACAGAGACACACAGAGATACACAGCTGGGTTAGACTCACAGAGACACACAGATACACAGCTAGGGTTAGACTCACAGAGATACTCAGCTAGGGTTAGACTCACAGAGATACTCAGCTAGGGTTAGACTCACAGAGATACACAGCTGGGGTTAGACTCACAGAGACACACAGAGATACACAGCTGGGTTAGACTCACAGAGACACACAGAGATACACAGCTACACAGCTGGGGTTAGACTCACAGAGACACACAGAGATACACAGCTAGGGTTAGACTCACAGAGACACACAGAGATACACAGCTAGGGTTAGACTCACAGAGATACACAGCTAGGGTTAGACTCACAGAGATACACAGCTAGGGTTAGACTCACAGAGATACACAGCTAGGGTTAGACTCACAGAGATACACACCTAGGGTTAGACTCACAGAGACACACAGAGATACACAGCTGGGTTAGACTCACAGAGACACACAGAGATACACAGCTACACAGCTGGGGTTAGACTCACAGAGACACACAGAGATACACAACTAGGGTTAGACTCACAGAGACACACAGAGATACACAGCTAGGGTTAGACTCACAGAGATACACAGCTAGGGTTAGACTCACAGAGATACACAGCTAGGGTTAGACTCACAGAGATACACAGCTAGGGTTAGACTCACAGAGATACACAGCTAGGGTTAGACTCACAGAGATACACAGCTAGGGTTAGACTCACAGAGATACACACCTAGGGTTAGACTCACAGAGACACACAGAGATACACAGCTGGGTTAGACTCACAGAGACACACAGAGATACACAGCTACACAGCTGGGGTTAGACTCACAGAGACACACAGAGATACACAACTAGGGTTAGACTCACAGAGACACACAGAGATACACAGCTAGGGTTAGACTCACAGAGATACACAGCTAGGGTTAGACTCACAGAGATACACAGCTAGGGTTAGACTCACAGAGATACACAGCTAGGGTTAGACTAACAGAGATACACAGCTAGGGTTAGACTCACAGAGATACACAGCTAGGGTTAGACTCACAGAGATACACAGCTAGGGTTAGACACACAGAGACACTCAGAGATACACAGATACACAGCTAGGGTTAGACTCTAGCTGTGATTCTAGACTCTAGCTCTAGCTGGCTAGCTGTGGATGGGAGGCTGGCTGTGGGTCGGACGCTGGCTGTGGGTGGGAGGCTGGCTGTTGGTGGGAGGCTGGCTGTGGGTGGGAGGCTGGCTGTGGGTGGGAGGCAGGCTGTGGGTGGGAGGCTGGCTGTGGGTGGGAGGCAGGCTGTGGGTGGGAAGCTGGCTGTGGGTTGGAGGCTGGCTGTTGGTGGGAGGCAGGCTGTGGGTGGGAGGGAGGCTGGCTGTGGGTGGGAGGGAGGCTGGCTGTGGGTGGGAGGGAGGCTGGCTGTGGTTGGGAGGGAGTCTGGCTGTGGGTGGGAGGCTAGCTGTGGATGGGATGCGGTCGCATTCACAGGTAGTATCACATTTTCATTTCATTTCATTACAGTACAACGGTTTGATTTGTTTGATCGTAGCTAGCTACATAGCTAGCTACATAGCCGTCTTTGTATCAAAGATAATTGTGTAGTCTAGAGCGATTTTCTAGGTTAGCTAGCCAGCTATTGTCGTTCTTTTAACGCAACGTAACGTAAACAACACTACTAGCTAGCCAGCTAGCCCCCGAATAGCAGCACTGTAGAAACTATTACACTCAACGGAACGACTTGATTAGTGTAGTGTCAACAACGCACCCACTGCCAGCTAGCCTACTTCAGCAGTACTGTATCATTTTAATCATTTTAGTCAATAAGATTCTTGCTACGTAGCTTAACTTTCTGAACATTCGAGACGTGTAGTCCACTTGTCATTCCAATCTCCTTTGCATTAGCGTAGCCTCTTCTGTAGCCTGTTAACTATGTGTCTGTTTATCCCTGTTCTCTCCTCTCTGCACAGACCATACAAACGCTCCACACCGCGTGGCCGCGGCCACCCTAATCTGGTGGTCCCAGCGCGCACGACCCACGTGGAGTTCCAGGTCTCCGGTAGCCTCTGGAATTGCCGATCTGCGGTCAACAAGGCAGAGTTCATCTCAGCCTATGCCTCCCTCCAGTCCCTCGACTTCTTGGCACTAACGGAAACATGGATCACCACAGACAACACTGCTACTCCTACTGCTCTCTCTTCGTCCGCCCACGTGTTCTCGCACACCCCGAGAGCTTCTGGTCAGCGGGGTGGTGGCACCGGGATCCTCACCTCTCCCAAGTGGTCATTCTCTCTTTCTCCCCTTACCCATCTGTCTATCGCCTCCTTTGAATTCCATGCTGTCACAGTTACCAGCCCTTTCAAGCTTAACATCCTTATCATTTATCGCCCTCCAGGTTCCCTCGGAGAGTTCATCAATGAGCTTGATGCCTTGATGAGCTCCTTTCCTGAGGATGGCTCACCTCTCACAGTTCTGGGCGACTTTAACCTCCCCACGTCTACCTTTGACTCATTCCTCTCTGCCTCCTTCTTTCCACTCCTCTCCTCTTTTGACCTCACCCTCTCACCTTCCCCCCCTACTCACAAGGCAGGCAATACGCTCGACCTCATCTTTACTAGATGCTGTTCTTCCACTAACCTCATTGCAACTCCCCTCCAAGTCTCCGACTACTACCTTGTATCCTTTTCCCTCTCGCTCTCATCCAACACCTCCCACACTGCCCCTACTCGGATGGTATCGCGCCGTCCCAACCTTCGCTCTCTCTCCCCCGCTACTCTCTCCTCTTCCATCCTATCATCTCTTCCCTCCGCTCAAACCTTCTCCAACCTATCTCCTGATTCTGCCTCCTCAACCCTCCTCTCCTCCCTCTCTGCATCCTTTGACTCTCTATGTCCCCTATCCTCCAAGCCGGCTCGGTCCTCCCCTCCTGCTCCGTGGCTCGATGACTCATTGCGAGCTCACAGAACAGGGCTCCGGGCAGCCGAGCGGAAATGGAGGAAAACTCGCCTCCCTGCGGACCTGGCATCCTTTCACTCCCTCCTCTCTACATTTTCCTCCTCTGTCTCTGCTGCTAAAGCCACTTTCGACCACGCTAAATTCCAAGCATCTGCCTCTAACCCTAGGAAGCTCTTTGCCACCTTCTCCTCCCTCCTGAATCCTCCTCCCCCTCCCCCCCTCATCCCTCTCTGCAGACGACTTCGTCAACCATTTTGAAAAGAAGGTCGACGACATCCGATCCTCGTTTGCTAAGTCAAACGACACCGCTGGTTCTGCTCACACTGCCCTACCCTGTGCTCTGACCTCTTTCTCCCCTCTCTCTCCAGATGAAATCTCGCGTCTTGTGACGGCCGGCCGCCCAACAACCTGCCCGCTTGACCCTATCCCCTCCCCTCTCTTCTCCAGACCATTTCCGGAGACCTTCTCCCTTACCTCACCTCGCTCATCAACTCATCACTGACCGCTGGCTACGTCCCTTCCGTCTTCAAGAGAAGAGAGAGAGAGAGTTGCACCCCTTCTGAAAAAACCTACACTCGATCCCTCCGATGTCAACAATTACAGACCAGTATCCCTTCTTTCTTTTCTCTCCAAAACTCTTGAACGTGCCGTCCTTGGCCAGCTCTCCCGCTATCTCTCTCTGAATGACCTTCTTGATCCAAATCAGTCAGGTTTCAAGACTAGTCATTCAACTGAGACTGCTCTCCTCTTTATCACGGAGGCGCTCCGCACTGCTAAAGCTAACTCTCTCTCCTCTGCTCTCATCCTTCTAGATCTATCGGCTGCCTTCGATACTGTGAACCATCAGATCCTCCTCTCCACCCTCTCCGAGTTGGGCATCTCCGGCGCGGCCCACGCTTGGATTGCGTCCTACCTGACAGGTCGCTCCTACCAGGTGGCGTGGCGAGAATCTGTCTCCTCACCACGCGCTCTCACCACTGGTGTCCCCCAGGGCTCTGTTCTAGGCCCTCTCCTATTCTCGCTATACACCAAGTCACTTGGCTCTGTCATAACCTCACATGGTCTCTCCTATCATTGCTATGCAGACGCCACACAACTAATCTTCTCCTTTCCCCCTTCTGATGACCAGGTGGCGAATCGCATCTCTGCATGTCTGGCAGACATATCAGTGTGGATGACGGATCACCACCTCAAGCTGAACCTCGGCAAGACGGAGCTGCTCTTCCTCCCGGGGATGGACTGCCCGTTCCATGATCTCGCCATCACGGTTGACAACTCCATTCTTCCTCCCAGAGCGCTAAGAACCTTGGCGTGATCCTGGACAACACCCTGTCGTTCTCAACCAACATCAAGGCGGTGGCCCGTTCCTGTAGGTTCATGCTCTACAACATCCGCAGAGTACGACCCTGCCTCACACAGGAAGCGGCGCAGGTCCTAATCCAGGCACTTGTCATCTCCCGTCTGGATTACTGCAACTCGCTGTTGGCTGGGCTCCCTGCCTGTGCCATTAAACCCCTTCAACTCATCCAGAACGCCGCAGCCCGTCTGGTGTTCAACCTTCCCAAGTTCTCTCACGTCACCCCGCTCCTCCGTTCTCTCCACTGGCTTCCAGTTGAAGCTCGCATCCGCTACAAGACCATGGTGCTTGCCTACGGAGCTGTGAGGGGAACGGCACCTCAGTATCTCCAGGCTCTGATCAGGCCCTACACCCAAACAAGGGCACTGCGTTCATCCACCTCTGGCCTCCTCGCCTCCCTACCACTGAGGAAGTACAGTTCCCGCTCAGCCCAGTCAAAACTGTTCGCTGCCCTGGCCCCCCAATGGTGGAACAAACTCCCTCACGACGCCAGGACAGCGGAGTCAATCACCACCTTCCGGAGACACCTGAAACCCCACCTCTTTAAGGAATACCTAGGATAGGATAAGTATTCCCTCTCCCTCTCCCCCCCTTTAAGATTTAGATGCACTATTGTAAAGTGACTGTTCCACTGGATGTCATAAGGTGAATGCTCCAATTTGTAAGTCGCTCTGGATAAGAGCGTCTGCTAAATGACTTAAATGTAATGTAATGTAAATGGGTGGGAGGCTGGCTGTGGGTGGGAGGCTGGCTGTGGGTGGGAGGCTGGCTGTGGGTGGGAGGCTGGCTGTGGGTGGGAGGCAGGCTGTGGGTGGGAGGCAGGCTGTGGGTGGGAGGCAGGCTGTGGGTGGGAGGCTGGCTGTGGGTGGGAGGCTGGCTGTGGGTGGGAGGCAGTCCCATCGCCATGACCTTGGCTGGCTGTGGGTGGGAGGCAGTACCATCGCCATGACCTTGGCTGGCTGTGGGTGGGATGCTGGCTGTGGGTGGGAGGCTGGCTGTGGGTGGGAGACTGGCTGTGGGTGGGAGGCTGGCTGCAGGTTGTTTAATTTATATCAATGGGGTTTTCTCTTCTTAATGATGTTTTTACGCTTGTATGTTTATTAAGAGGTTTTTCCTAAATTCATTTAGGGTCGGAGTGAAGGAGGGAGGGGGAGTGCTGCCCCCCCAAAAATGATAAACTGTCTCGTGAATGTCCCCTTTGTTCCGCATTTGGGTATTTCACATGTGGTCACCCGAGAATAGGGACGCAGACAGACTTGTTCTAATGGTGGGGAGATTCAGATGGTCAGAAATGGCACAACTAGACAATAAAAACACCTGACCAATAGCATGGGGCGGCAGCGTAGCCTAGTGGTTAGAGCATTGGACTAGTAACCGGAAGGTTGTGAGTTCAAACCCCCGAGCTGACAAGGTACAAATCTGTCGTTCTGCCCCTGAACAGGCAGTTAACCCACTGTTCCCAGGCCGTCATTGAAAATAAGAATATGTTCTTAACTGACTTGCCTGGTTAAATAAAGGTAAAAAATTATTTTTTTTAAATATGTTAGCATAGCATGTTAATAATAACCAATAGCATGTTAGCATAGCATGTTAATAATAACCAATAGCATGTTAGCATAGCATGTTAATAATAACCAATAGCATGTTAGCATAGCATGTTAATAATAACTAATAGCATGTTAGCATAGCATGTTAATAATAACTAATAGCATGTTAGCATAGCATGTTAATAATAACCAATAGCATGTTAGCATAGCATGTTAATAATAACTAATAGCATGTTAGCATAGCATGTTAATAATAACTAATAGCATGTTAGCATAGCATGTTAATAAAAACCAATAGCATGTTAGCATAGCATGTTAATAATAACCAATAGCATGATGTTACTCCTTTGGGGTGGGGTCACATTAGAGCTGGATTACAGAGTGGGGTCACATTAGAGTTGGATTACAGAGTGGGTCACATTAGAGCTGGATTACAGAGTGGGGTCACATTAGAGCTGGATTACGGAGTGGGGTCACATTAGAGCTGGATTACGGAGTGGGGTCACATTAGAGCTGGATTACAGAGTGGGGTCACATTAGACCTGGATTACAGAGTGGGGTCACATTAGAGCTGGATTACAGAGTGGGGTCACATTAGAGCTGGATTACAGAGTGGGTCACATTAGACCTGGATTACAGAGTGGGGTCACATTAGAGCTGGATTACAGAGTGGGGTCACATTAGAGCTGGATTACAGAGTGGAGTCACATTAGAGCTGGATTACAGAGTGGGGTCACATTAGAGCTGGATTACAGAGTGGGGTCACATTAGAACTGGATTACAGAGTGGGTCACATTAGAGTTGGATTACAGAGTGGGTCACATTAGAGCTGGATTACAGAGTGGGGTCACATTAGAGCTGGATTACAGAGTGGGGTCACATTAGAGCTGGATTACAGAGTGGGGTCACATTAGAGCTGGATTACAGAGTGGGGTCACATTAGAGCTGGATTACAGAGTGGGGTCACATTAGAGCTGGATTACAGAGTGGGTCACATTAGAGCTGGATTACAGAGTGGGTCACATTAGAGCTGGATTACAGAGTGGGGTCACATTAGACCTGGATTACAGAATGGGGTCACATTATAGCTGGATTACAGAGTGGGTCACATTAGAGCTGGATTACAGAGTGGGTCACATTAGAGCTGGATTACAGAGTGGGGTCACATTAGTGCTGGATTACAGAGTGGGGTCACATTAGTGCTGGATTACAGAGTGGGGTCACGTTAGAGCTAGATTACAGAGTGGGTCACATTAGAGCTGGATTACAGAGAGGGTCCTGTGTAGCTCAGTTGGTAGAGCATGGCGCTTGTAACGCCAGGGTAGTGGGTTCGATCCCCGGGACCACCCATACGTAGAATGTATGCACACATGACTGTAAGTCGCTTTGGATAAAAGCGTCTGCTAAATGGCATATATTATTATTATTATATATTACATTAGAGCTGGATTACAGAGTGGGGTCACGTTAGAGCTGGATTACAGAGTGGGTCACGTTAGAGCTGGATTACAGAGTGGAGAAGAGTCACTTCTTTAAAAAAGAAAAAAAAAGATTGCATAGAGCCAATCATTTATTATAAATGGCGGTGCTTTACACTGCCAGTGATTTCAATGCATTAGCTGTGCCCTGTGAATGTTGGAATGGATTGCTGAATGGAATTTAGCAACGAGTATTATGCAAATGTGTTGTTGAATTGGTGGGGTTCTAATTAAC
This sequence comes from Oncorhynchus gorbuscha, assembly GCF_021184085.1. Taxonomy (NCBI): domain Eukaryota; kingdom Metazoa; phylum Chordata; class Actinopteri; order Salmoniformes; family Salmonidae; genus Oncorhynchus; species Oncorhynchus gorbuscha. The sequence continues at coordinate 87,777 of NW_025746558.1, read as the reverse complement.
ATACGCGCATCCCAAAGTGAACCTAATTCCTTTTATAGTGCACTACTTTAGACCAGAGCCCTATGGGTTGATTAGCAAGTAGTTCCTGATATGGTGAAGTCCTGGCTAAAACAACAAGACACTAGAAGCCAACAGAACACACACAGGCAGAATAACAACAAGCCCCTAGGGAATATAAAACAGCCAACAACACACACACACACACACACACACACACACACACACACACACACACACACACACACACACACACACACACACACACACACACACACACACACACACACACACACACACACACACACACACACACACACACACACACACACACAGGCAGAATAACAACAAGCCCCTAGAGAATATAGAACAGCCAACAGAACACACAGGCAGAATAACAACAAGCCCCTAGAGAATATAGAACAGCCAACAGAACACACAGGCAGAATAACAACAAGCCCCTAGAGAATATAAAACAGCCAACAACACACACACACACAGGCAGATTAACAACAAGCCCCTAGAGAATATAGAACAGCCAACAACACACACAGGCAGAATAACAACAAGCCCCTAGAGAATATAGAACAGCCAACAACACACACACAGGCAGATTAACAACAAGCCCCTAGAGAATATAGAACAGCCAACACACACACACACACAGGCAGAATAACAACAAGTCTCTAGAGAATATAGAACAGCCAACAGCACACACACACAGGCAGAATAACAACAATTCTCTAGAGAATATAGAACAGCCAACAACACACAGGCAGATTAACAACAACCCCCTAGGGAATATAAAACAGCCAACAGCACACACACACAGGCAGAATAACAACAAGCCCCTAGAGAATATAGAACAGCCAACAAAACACAGGCAGAATAACAACAAGCATCTAGAGAATATAGAACAGCCAACAACACACACACAGGCAGAATAACAACAAGCCCCTAGAGAATATAGAACAGCCAACAAAACACAGGCAGAATAACAGCAATTCTCTAGAGAATATAGAACAGCCAACAACACACAGGCAGATTAACAACAAGCCCCTAGAGAATATAAAACAGCCAACAACACACACAGGCAGAATAACAACAAGCCCCTAGAGAATATAAAACAGCCAACAACACACACACACAGGCAGAATAACAACAAGCCCCTAGAGAATATAGAACAGCCAACAGCACACACAGGCAGAATAACAACAAGCCCCTAGAGAATATAAAACAGCCAACAACACACACACAGGCAGAATAAAAACAAGCCCCTAGAGAATATAGAACAGCCAACAACACACACAGGGAGAATAACAACAAGCCCCTAGAGAATATAGAACAGCCAACAACACACACACAGGCAGAATAACAACAAGCCCCTAGAGAATATAGAACAGCCAACAACACACACAGGGAGAATAACAACAAGCCCCTAGAGAATATAGAACAGCCAACAACACACACAGGCAGAATAACAACAAGCCCCTAGAGAATATAGAACAGCCAACAGCACACACACACACAGGCAGAATAACAACAAGCCCCTAGAGAATATAAAACAGCCAACAGCACACACACACAGGCAGAATAACAACAAGCCCCTAGAGAATATAGAACAGCCAACAACACACACAGGCAGAATAACAACAAGCCCCCAGAGAATATAAAACAGCCAACAGCACACAGGCAGAATAACAACAAGCCCCTAGAGAATATAAAACAGCCAACAACACACACACACAGGCAGAATAACAACAAGCCCCTAGAGAATATAGAACAGCCAACAGCACACACAGGCAGATTAACAACAACCCCCTAGAGAATATACAACAGCCAACAACACACACACACACAGGCAGAATAACAACAAGCCCCTAGAGAATATAGAACAGCCAACAACACACACAGGGAGAATAACAACAAGCCCCTAGAGAATATAGAACAGCCAACAACACACACAGGCAGAATAACAACAAGCCCCTAGAGAATATAGAACAGCCAACAGCACACACACACACAGGCAGAATAACAACAAGCCCCTAGAGAATATAGAACAGCCAACACAACACACACAGGCAGAATAACAACAAGCCCCTAGAGAATATAGAACAGCCAACAACACACACAGGCAGAATAACAACAAGCCCCCAGAGAATATAAAACAGCCAACAGCACACAGGCAGAATAACAACAAGCCCCTAGAGAATATAAAACAGCCAACAACACACACACACAGGCAGAATAACAACAAGCCCCTAGAGAATATAGAACAGCCAACAACACACAGGCAGAATAACACAACAGAGAATATAAAACAGCCAACAGCACACAGGCAGAATAACAACAAGCCCTAGAGAATATAAAACAGCCAACAACAACACACAGGCAGAATAACAACAAGCCCCTAGAGAATATAGAACAGCCAACAACACACAGGCAGATTAACAACAACCCCCTTAGTCCCCTCCTGTACTCCCTGTTCACCCACGACCACGCGTGGCCAAACACAACTCCAACAACCGTCATTTAAGTTTGCTGAGGACACAACAGTGGTAGGTCTGATCACCGACAACGATTAGACGGCCTGTAGGGAGGAGGTCAGAGACTGGCAGTGTGGTGCCAGGACAACAACCTCTCCCTCAACGATGAGACAGCCTGTAGGGAGGAGGTCAGAGACTTGGCAGTGTGGTGCCAGGACAACAACCTCTCCCTCAACGAGAGACGGCCCTGGCAGTGTGGTGCCAGGACAACAACCTCTCCCTCAACGATGAGACGGCCTGTAGGGAGGAGGTCAGAGACTTGGCAGTGTGGTGCCAGGACAACAACCTCTCCCTCAACGATGAGACGGCCTGTAGGGAGGAGGTCAGAGACCTGGCAGTGTGGTGCCAGGACAACAACCTCTCCCTCAACGATGAGACGGCCTGTAGGGAGGAGGTCAGAGACTTGGCAGTGTGGTGCCAGGAGGTCAGAGACAACAACCTCTCCCTCAATGTGAGCGAGACAAAAGTAACTGATGGGAAAAGGCGAGCCGAACGGGGCCCCGTTAACGCTGACGGGACTGTATGGATTACTACATTATTATGTTTTATGTTTTATGTTTCATCGTATTGTGTCATATTTATTGTGCAACACAAACATGAATAATAATAATAACAATTCATTCATCACAAATGTATGTCGGGTTAACAACAGTCTATAAATATTGTCAAATGTACATAATCAGTGAAGAGATTTATTGATTCAAATGAAATACATGTTTTCTTCACACATCTGTGAAGCTGTGACGAGGCCGTGAGGTCTGTGAGGTCTGTGAGGTCTGTGAGGGTCTGTGAGGTCTGTGAGGTCTGTGAGGGTCTGTGAGGTCTGTGAGGGTCTGTGAGGTCTGTGAGGCCTGTGAGGTCTGTGAGGTCTGTGAGGTCTGTGAGGGTCTGTGAGGTCTGTGAGGCTGTGACGAGGCCGTGAGGTCTGTGAGGTCTGTGAGGTCTGTGAGGGTCTGTGAGGGTCTGTGAGGTCTGTGAGGTCTGTGAGGGTCTGTGAGGTCTGTGAGGGTCTGTGAGGGTCTGTGAGGGTCTGTGAGGTCTGTGAGGTCTGTGAGGTCTGTGAGGTCGGGCTGTTTGAAGAAGAAGAAAGCATCACGTGGCAAAATCATCGTTAACGACGACAAGAGTAAAAACTCACTCTGTCGAAATCACACCTGGCTCTTTGAATAAATCATCCAGTCTGAACACACCACACACACACACACACACACACACACACACACACACACACACACACACACACACACACACACACACACACACACACACACACACACACACACTGCCTCTCTGTCACACCTGCCTGTGACGAACGAACGTGCAAATCAGTTCTCGCAGGATAAGTCTAGATTCTCCTGAACAAGGTACCGTCAGCAGCCCCCTAGCAGCTACCAGCTACCCATGTCATCAAATATGTACAGTGAAACACTACAACAGACTGGCTTTGTCTGAATGGCCACCCTGTCCCCGGTATATGTAAGGGTTTTCTTCATCTGAAGGAGAGGCGGACCAAAATGCAGCGTGGTGGTTATTCATGTTGTTAATAAAGACGACTATACATGAACAGACTAAACAAAACAAGAAAAGTGAAAAACCTAAACAGTCCTCTCTGTTGCAAAACACAGAGACAGGAACAATCACCCACAAAACCCAACACAAAACAGGCTACATAAATATGGTTCCCAATCAGAGACAATGACTAACACCTGCCTCTGATTGAGAACCATATCAGGCCAAACATAGAAATAGACAAACCAGACACACAACATAGAATGCCCACCCAGCTCACATCCTGACCAACACTAAAACAAGGAAAACACATACGAACGATGGTCAGAACGTGACAGTATAGTGCACTACTTCTGCTATTTGGGACGTATCCTGTCACACAGGAAGAACTGACAGGACAGGGGTTTTAATGAAGAACACCTTTCAGTCTTGGCTGGCTGACAGGCAGGTAGATCCATCACCTCCAGAGGTACGCTGGGTGTGGAGACTAACCATTGATTAGCACGGGAAAAGCATTCAATAGAAAATGTTCAGTGGATAATCAACCATCTGCTGTTCAAACACAGGAACATACAAGGAGCATGTTCCCCTGATGACTATGACTACACAGAATGTTCCCCTGATGACGATGACGACACAGAACGTTCCCCTGATGACGATGACTCCACAGAATGTTCCCCTGATGGCTATGACTCCACAGAATGTTCCCCTGATGGCTATGACTACACAGAATGTTCCCCTGATGGCTATGACTACACAGAATGTTCCCCTGATGACTATGACTACACAGAATGTTCCCCTGATGGCTATGACTACACAGAATGTTCCCCTGATGGCTATGACTACACAGAATGTTCCCATAATGGCTATGACTACACAGAATGTTCCCATAATGGCTATAACTACACAGAATGTTCCCATAATGGCTATAACTACACAGAATGTTCCCATAATGGCTATAACTACACAGAATGTTCCCCTAATGGCTATGACTACACAGAATGTTCCCCTAATGGCTATAACTACACAGAATGTTCCCCTAATGGCTATGACTACACAGAATGTTCCCCTAATGGCTATAACTACACAGAATGTTCCCCATAATGGCTATGACTGAATATAATATTTCGCTAATGTACACCAAGTGGTCTTTTCAGCCTGCTATATTTGGTTGAGTCATGAGAATTGTACATTTTACCAAAATTCAGACCTGGACTGCACCTCTATACTTCCTGTATGTAGCCTTACGAAGTCTGTATTGTGGCAAATCACCTCAGCTGTTCTCTCAACACAGACGTATCTCATTAGAGTGTTTTCCTTTCTCTGCTTCTCTTTATTGGAGAGACAACCAGGTCTAGCCATGGAGGTCTTCAGTAAGGCTTGACTTCTTGGTCCTCTGTCCTGGTTTCCTCCTGGTTCCTCGCTGACCATCTAAGGTGCTGTCAGACTCTCAGAGAGATGCAATATCATTATATAATTACAGGTTGTGACAGCGAGAGATACCCAACAGGGGGTTCCCCCTTTCCACACCGCAACTATAGCACATACCATTTAATGTAACCCGACAAGAGCTCTCAACCATGCTAGCTGGGTCTTTCCTAAGGAAACATTCATTATGCCAACACTGCTACCAACCAACCGTGGATGTTACCATGTGTGGCCCTGTCAGGGGGGAGGGATGTAAACGCTAACCTGTACGGACTTGTGTACTACAGGATGTAGCTAATGCCCTCTTCACCAGACGTAATATCAAGTGATACGGCTTCCTCCTCAGGCTATGCATATAGGTCACGTCTACCCTACTGAAGAGCAGCTAGCTGGCCCGTCATGGCTCAAGTTGGTTGGTGCTGTTTCACAACAGGCTATGAGGCAGTTATACATGAAGAAGTAATCTGGCATCACAACGACTGAAGACACAGGAAGTGACAGTGAGGGTGACAGCTCAGGGAGAGAGTATGGATGTGTCCCAAATGAGATCCTTCGTAGAGTAGGGCCCATAGGGCTTTGGTCAAAAGTAATGCACTATATATGGAATAGGGTGCCATTTTGGTCAAAAGTAGTGCACTATATATGGAATAGGGTGCCATTTTGGTCAAAAGTAGTGCACTATATACGGAATAGGGTGCCATTTTGGTCAAAAGTAGTGCACTATATATGGAATAGGGTGCCATTTTGGTCAAAAGTAGTGCACTATATATGGAATAGGGTGCCATTTTGGTCAAAAGTAGTGCACTATATACAGAATAGGGTGCCATTTAGGATACATACAGACTGGGTTTGTTTCCCTCTGGAAGCATATCTGTGCCACTTCTTATGAAGTATTACCAAACAGTGTCTCGGGTAACTTTCTCCTGGAACAATTGACAGAATTCATCACATCAAAGCAATTTCCTTTTAAATAATTATTTTCTGTAAAATGCCAAAAGGATAAGTACCCAAAGTATGAATGTATGGTCTTTATGTGCAGTTGGAGTAGTGATGAGGTCGGGTTAGGGTAGTGATGAGGTCGGGTTAGGGTCGTGATGAGGTCGGGTTAGGGTAGTGATGAGGTCGGGTTAGGGTAGTGATGAGGTCGGGTTAGGGTCGTGATGAGGTCGGGTTAGGGTCTTTATGTGCAGTTGGTGTAGTGATGAGGTCGGGTTAGGGTAGTGATGAGGTCAGGTTAGGGTCGTGATGAGGTCGGGTTAGGGTAGTGATGAGGTCGGGTTAGGGTAGTGATGAGGTCGGGTTAGGGTCGTGATGAGGTCGGGTTAGGGTCTTTATGTGCAGTTGGTGTAGTGATGAGGTCGGGTTAGGGTAGTGATGAGGTCGGGTTAGGGTCGTGATGAGGTCGGGTTAGGGTCGTGATGAGGTCGGGTTAGGGTAGTGATGAGGTCGGGTTAGGGTAGTGATGAGGTCGGGTTAGGGTAGTGATGAGGTAGGTTTAGGGTAGTGATGAGGTTGGGTTAGGGTAGTGATGAGGTAGGTTTAGGGTCGTGATGAGGTCGGGTTAGGGTAGTGATGAGGTCGGGTTAGGGTCGTGATGAGGTCGGGTTAGGGTAGTAGTGATGAGGTAGGTTTAGGGTAGTGATGAGGTTGGGTTAGGGTAGTGATGAGGTAGGGTTAGGGTAGTGATGAGGTCGGGTTAGGGTAGTGATGAGGTAGGTTTAGGGTAGTGATGAGGTTGGGTTAGGGTAGTGATGAGGTAGGTTTAGGGTCGTGATGAGGTCGGGTTAGGGTAGTGATGAGGTCGGGTTAGGGTAGTGATGAGGTAGGGTTAGGGTAGTGATGAGGTAGGGTTAGGGTAGTGATGAGGTCGGGTTAGGGTAGTGATGAGGTAGGTTTAGGGTCGTGATGAGGTCGGGTTAGGGTAGTGATGAGGTCGGGTTAGGGTAGTGATGAGGTAGGGTTAGGGTAGTGATGAGGTCGGGTTAGGGTAGTGATGAGGTCGGGTTAGGGTAGTGATGAGGTAGGGTTAGGGTAGTGATGAGGTTGGGTTAGGGTAGTGATGAGGTAGGTTTAGGGTAGAGATGAGGTCAGTTAGGGTAGTGATGAGGTAGGTTTAGGGTAGTGATGAGGTAGGGTTAGGGTAGTGATGAGGTAGGTTTAGGGTAGTGATGAGGTAGGGTTAGGGTAGTGATGAGGTCGGGTTAGGGTAGTGATTAGGTCGGGTTAGGGTAGTGATGAGGTAGGTTTAGGGTAGTGATGAGGTAGGGTTAGGGTAGTGATGAGGTAGGTTTAGGGTAGTGATGAGGTAGGGTTAGGGTAGTGATGAGGTCAGGTTAGGGTAGTGATGAGGTAGGTTTAGGGTCGTGATGAGGTCGGGTTAGGGTAGTGATGAGGTCGGGTTAGGGTAGTGATGAGGTAGGGTTAGGGTAGTGATGAGGTCGGGTTAGGGTAGTGATGAGGTCGGGTTAGGGTAGTGATGAGGTAGGGTTAGGGTAGTGATGAGGTCGGGTTAGGGTAGTGATTAGGTCGGGTTAGGGTAGTGATGAGGTAGGTTTAGGGTAGTGATGAGGTAGGGTTAGGGTAGTGATGAGGTCGGGTTAGGGTAGTGATGAGGTAGGTTTAGGGTAGAGATGAGGTCGGGTTAGGGTAGTGATGAGGTAGGTTTAGGGTAGTGATGAGGTAGGGTTAGGGTAGTGATGAGGTCGGGTTAGGGTAGTGATGAGGTCGGGTTAGGGTAGTGATGAGGTAGGTTTAGGGTAGTGATGAGGTCGGGTTAGGGTAGTGATGAGGTAGGGTTAGGGTAGTGATGAGGTAGGGTTAGGGTAGTGATGAGGTAGGGTTAGGGTAGTGATGAGGTCAGTTGACCCCCCGCTCTCTGTCTGGAACGGCTCCTCCACTCACCCCCCTGCTCTCTGTCTAAAACGGCTGCACCCCTCACCCCCTCTACTCTCTGTCTGGAGTCGACTGCTCCCCTCACCCCCTCTGCTCTCTGTCTGGAGTCGACTGCTCCACTCACCCCCTCTGCTCTCTGTCTGGTGTCGACTGCTCCCCTCACCCCCTCTGCTCTCTGTCTGGAGTCGACTGCTCCCCTCACCCCTCTACTCTCTGTCTGAAACGACTGCTCCACTCACCACCTCTGCTCTCTGTCTGGAGTCGACTGCTCCCCTCACCCCTCTACTCTCTGTCTGGAGTCGACTGCTCCACTCACCCTCTCTGCTCTCTGTCTGGAGTCGACTGCTCCCCTCACCCCCTCTACTCTCTGTCTGAAACGACTGCTCCCCTCACCCCCTCTGCTCTCTGTCTGGAGTCGACTGCTCCCCTCACCCCTCTACTCTCTGTCTGGAGTCGACTGCTCCCCTCACCCCCTCTGCTCTCTGTCTGGAGTCGACTGCTCCCCTCACCCCCTCTACTCTCTGTCTGGAGTCGACTGCTCCCCTCACCCCCTCTACTCTCTGTCTGGAGTCGACTGCTCCCCTCACCCCCTCTGCTCTCTGTCTGGAGTCGACTGCTCCCCTCACCCCCTCTGCTCTCTGTCTGGAGTCGACTGCTCCACTCACCCTCTCTGCTCTCTGTCTGGAGTCGACTGCTCCCCTCACCCCCTCTACTCTCTGTCTGGAGTCGACTGCTCCCCTCACCCCCTCTGCTCTCTGTCTGGATTCGACTGCTCCACTCACCCTCTCTGCTCTCTGTCTGGAGTCGACTGCTCCCCTCACCCCCTCTACTCTCTGTCTGGATTCGACTGCTCCACTCACCCTCTCTGCTCTCTGTCTGGAGTCGACTGCTCCCCTCACCCTCTCTGCTCTCTGTCTGGATTCGACTGCTCCCCTCACCCCCTCTGCTCTCTGTCTGGTGTCGACTGCTCCCCTCACCCCCTCTACTCTCTGTCTGGAGTCGACTGCTCCCCTCACCCTCTCTGCTCTCTGTCTGGAGTCGACTGCTCCCCTCACACTCACAGGTGTTCAGAGCGCTAACGAGCTCATCTCATTATGTTTTGACAACACAATAATCATTACGGTGATCTGAATGCTTAATTAATCTCCTGATTCATGGAACCTCCTCATTTGGGCAACCCGTCTTACTTACCCGGATGGTAACGGTACTTAGTAAGTAAAACAGAAGACATTTCTATCTACCTGCACATTTACATTTGATGTCATTTATCAGACACTCTTATCCAGAGCGACTTACAATTAGTGCGTTCATCTTACGATAACGACGTGAGACAACACATACTTGTCTGTGTGTTGACAGTACACAGATTGGCTTTATTACATTATAATGGTGAATATATGCTTATAACAAGTTAACAAAGCATTGTACCAGCAGGCGTTAGGTAATGATTTATTAGAAGAATGTGTTAGGGTTATTACTTGTGATTTGACCACAAACCCGCCAGATGCAGTCATAATGAGGGCTGGGCCTGCTGGTCAGCAGTACATACATCAACATCAACATTAACCCCCAGAAACTGGTCCTGCTGGTCAACAGTAGATACATCAACATTAAACCCCAGAATCTGGACCTGTTGGTCAACAGTAGATACATCAACATTAACCCCCAGAAACTGGTCCTGCTGGTCAACAGTAGATACATCAACATCAACATTAACCCCCAGAATCTGGACCTGCTGGTCAACAGTAGATACATCAACATCAACATCAACCCCCAGAAACTGGTCCTGCTGGTCAACAGTAGATACATCAACATTAACTCCCAGAAACCGGACCTGCTGGTCAACAGTAGATACATCAACATCAACATCAACCCCCAGAAACTGGTCCTGCTGGTCAACAGTAGATACATCAACATTAACTCCCAGAAACCGGACCTGCTGGTCAACAGTAGATACATCAACATCAACCCCCAGAAACTGGTCCTGCTGGTCAACAGTAGATACATCAACATTAACTCCCAGAAACCGGACCTGCTGGTCAACAGTAGATACATCAACATTAACCCCCAGAAACTGGTCCTGCTGGTCAACAGTAGATACATCAACATCAACATTAACCCCCAGAATCTGGACCTGCTGGTCAACAGTAGATACATCAACATCAACATTAACCCCCAGAATCTGGACCTGCTGGTCAACAGTAGATACATCAACATTAACCTCCAGAAACTGGTCCTGCTGGTCTGCAGTAGATACATCAACATCAACATTAACCCCCAGAAACTGGTCCTGCTGGTCAACAGTAGATACATCAACATTAACCCCCAGAAACTGGTCCTGCTCTTCAACAGTAGATACATCAACATTAACCCCCAGAAACTGGTCCTGCTGGTCTGCAGTAGATACATCAACATCAACATTAACCCCCAGAAACTGGTCCTGCTGGTCAACAGTAGATAAATCAACATTAACCTCCAGAAACTGGACCTGCTGGTCAACAGTAGATACATCAACATTAACCCCCAGAAACTGGTCCTGCTGGTCAACAGTAGATACATCAACATTAACCCCCAGAAACTGGACCTGCTGGTCAACAGTAGATACATTAACCCCCAGAAACAGGACCTGCTGGTCTGCAGTAGATACATCAAAATTAACCCCCAGAAACTGGACCTGTTGGTCAACAGTAGAGACATTAACCCCCAGAAACGGGACCTGCTGGTCAACAGTAGATACATCAAAATTAACCTCCAGAAACTAGACTGCTGGTCAACAGTAGATACATCAACATCAACATTAACCCCCAGAATCTGGACCTGCTGGTCAACAGTAGATACATCAACATCAACATCAACCCCCAGAAACTGGTCCTGCTGGTCAACAGTAGATACATCAACATTAACTCCCAGAAACCGGACCTGCTGGTCAACAGTAGATACATCAACATCAACATCAACCCCCAGAAACTGGTCCTGCTGGTCAACAGTAGATACATCAACATTAACTCCCAGAAACCGGACCTGCTGGTCAACAGTAGATACATCAACATCAACCCCCAGAAACTGGTCCTGCTGGTCAACAGTAGATACATCAACATTAACTCCCAGAAACCGGACCTGCTGGTCAACAGTAGATACATCAACATTAACCCCCAGAAACTGGTCCTGCTGGTCAACAGTAGATACATCAACATCAACATTAACCCCCAGAATCTGGACCTGCTGGTCAACAGTAGATACATCAACATCAACATTAACCCCCAGAATCTGGACCTGCTGGTCAACAGTAGATACATCAACATTAACCTCCAGAAACTGGTCCTGCTGGTCTGCAGTAGATACATCAACATCAACATTAACCCCCAGAAACTGGTCCTGCTGGTCAACAGTAGATACATCAACATTAACCCCCAGAAACTGGTCCTGCTCTTCAACAGTAGATACATCAACATTAACCCCCAGAAACTGGTCCTGCTGGTCTGCAGTAGATACATCAACATCAACATTAACCCCCAGAAACTGGTCCTGCTGGTCAACAGTAGATAAATCAACATTAACCTCCAGAAACTGGACCTGCTGGTCAACAGTAGATACATCAACATTAACCCCCAGAAACTGGTCCTGCTGGTCAACAGTAGATACATCAACATTAACCTACAGAAACTGGACCTGCTGGTCAACAGTAGATACATTAACCCCCAGAAACAGGACCTGCTGGTCTGCAGTAGATACATCAAAATTAACCTCCAGAAACTAGACTGCTGGTCAACAGTAGATACATCAACATCAACATTAACCTCCAGAAACTGGTCCTGCTGGTCAACAGTAGATACATCAACATTAACCCCCAGAAACTGGTCCTGCTGGTCAGCAGTACATACATCAACATCAACATTAACCCCCAGAAACTGGTCCTGCTGGTCAGCAGTACATACATCAACATCAACATTAACTCCCAGAAACTGGTCCTGCTGGTCAGCAGTACATACATCAACATCAACATTAACCTCCAGAAACTGGTCCTGCTGGTCAACAGTAGATACATCAACATCAACCCCCAGAAACTGGTCCTGCTGGTCAACAGTAGATACATCAACATCAACCCCCAGAAATGGGTCCCGCTGGTCAGAAACAACCTGCTGGTCAACAGTAGATACATCAACATTAACCCCCAGAAACTGGACCTGCTGGTCTGCAGTAGATACATATCAACATTAACCCCCAGAAACAGTAGATACATCAAAATTTCCTGCTGGTCAACAGTAGATACATCAACATCAACATTAACCCCAGAAACTGGTCCTGCTGGTCAACAGTAGATACATCAACATTAACCCCCAGAAACTGGTCCTGCCGGTCACATCAACATTAACCTCAACCAGAAACTGGTCCTGCTAGTCAGCACATACATATAACTCCCAGAAAACATCAACATTAACCCCCAGAAACTGGTCCTGCTGGTCAACAGTAGATACATCAACATCAACAGAAACTGGTCCCCAGAAACTGGTCCTGCTGGTCAGCAATAGATACATCAACATTAACCCCCAGAAACTTTTCCTGCTGGTCTGCAGTAGATCAACATTCAGAAACTTTTCCTGCTGGTCCAGTAGATACATCAACCTTAACCCCCAGAAACTGGTCCTGCTAGTCAGCAATAGATATATGAACATCAACATTAACCTCCAGAAACTGGTCCTGCTAGTCAGCAATAGATATATGAACATCAACCTTAACCCCCAGAAACTGGTCCTGCTGGTCAACAGTAGATACATCAACATCAACATTAACCCCCAGAAACTGGTCCTGCTGGTCAGCAATAGATACATCAACATTAACCCCCAGAATCTGGACCTGCTGGTCAACAGTAGATACATCAACATTAACCCCCAGAAACTGGACCTGCTGGACAACAGTAGTTACATTAACATCAACAGAAAAGCATGTTGTTTCCTCCTATGAAAGCCACTCCGTGTAATTGTCTGGATCCTAGACCAGAGAGAACCACAGTATTATATGTATGAGACTTTCTGCTGCTAGATTGCTATGAACTGAAGGGTAAAGAATCAATAGTCTGTGACAGGTAGTCAATCTCAAATTGAATGTGGAACTTGGTTCGGTTAAGAAACAGATCTCCCCTGACACTTTCAATCCCTCTCTAGAAGTCATGTCTCCTGGCCGGCCAACTGATTCTCCTCGCCAGCCAATTTAAATGAGTCTGAGAAGGAGCGAAGGGGCTGACGCCAACACTAAATAACTTTAAGTCTTGAACAGTCCTGGGTGAAAGGGGCTTATAATGATTTGTAAGGAAGCATTTCCATGGATGGACGTTGGACGTCGACGGTTTATATGCCTGAAATTCAGAATGAATAGAAAGTCCTTACACGTGTAAAAGTGTCTGCAGGCTCCTGGCTGGTCTTAATGAAAAGCTGTGAAGCAGAAGGAGTGTCGTCGTGGACGGAAGGAAAGCCATTTGAGTTCTCCGTGCAGCACGGTCTTCTGGGTGAACCTGGTGTTCTCCATGCAGCACGGTCTACTGGGTTAATCTGGTGTTCTCCATGCAGCACGGTCTACTGGGTTAATCTTGTGTTCTCCATGCAGCACGGTCTACAGGGTGAATCTGGTGTTCTCCATGCAGCACGGTCTACTGGGTTCATCTGGTGTTCTCCATGCAGCACGGTCTACTGGGTGAGACTGGTGTTCTCCGTGCAGCACGGTCTTCTGGGTGAAACTGGTGTTCTCCATGCAGCACGGTCTACTGGGTTAATCTGGTGTTCTCCATGCAGCACGGTCTACTGGGTGAATCTGGTGCAGCACGGTCTACTGGGTGAATCTAGTGTTCTCCGTGTAGCACGGTCCACTGGGTGAATCTGGTGTTCTCCATGCAGCACAGTCTACTGGGTGAACCTGGTGTTCTCCATGCAGCACGGTCTACTGGGTGAATCTGGTGTTCTCCATGCAGCACGGTCTTCTGGGTGAGACTGGTGTTTTCCGTGCAGCACGGTCTTCTGGGTGAAACTGGTGTTCTCCATGCAGCACGGTCTACTGGGTTAATCTGGTGTTCTCCATGCAGCACGGTCTACTGGGTGAATCTGGTGCAGCACGGTCTACTGGGTGAATCTAGTGTTCTCCGTGTAGCACGGTCTACTGGGTGAACCTGGTGTTCTCCATGCAGCATGGTCTACTGGGTGAATCTGGTGTTCTCCATGCAGCACGGTCTACTGGGTGAACCTGGTGCAGCACGGTCTACTGGGTGAATCAGGTGTTCTCCGTGCAGCACGGTCTACTGGGTGAATCAGATGTTCTCCATGCAGCACAGTCTACTGGGTGAACCTGGTGTTCTCCATGCAGCACGGTCTACTGGGTGAATCTGGTGTTCTCCATGCAGCACCGTCTACTGGGTGAACCTGGTGTTCTCCATGCAGCACGGGCTACTGGGTGAATCTGGTGCAGCACGGTCTACTGGGTGAGTCTGGTGTTGTCCATGCAGCACGGTCTACTGGGTGAACCTGGTGCAGCACGGTCTACTGGGTGAGTCTGGTGTTGTCCATGCAGCACGGTCTACTGGGTGAGTCTGGTGTTCTCCATGCAGCACGGTCTACTGGGTGAGTCTGGTGTTCTCCATGCAGCACGGTCTACTGGGTGAGTCTGGTGTTCTCCATGCAGCACGGGCTACTGGGTGAATCTGGTGCAGCACGGTCTACTGGGTGAGTCTGGTGTTCTCCATGCAGCACGGTCTACTGGGTGAATCTGGTGTTCTCCATGCAGCATGGTCTACTGGGTGAACCTGGTGCAGCACGGTCTACTGGGTGAATCAGGTGTTCTCCATGCAGCACAGTCTACTGGGTGAACCTGGTGTTCTCCATGCAGCACGGTCTACTGGGTGAATCTGGTGTTCTCCATGCAGCACGGTCTTCTGGGTGAATCTGGTGTTCTCCATGCAGCACGGTCTACTGGGTGAATCTGGTGTTCTCCATGCAGCACGGTCTACTGGGTTAATCTGGTGTTCTCCATGCAGCACGGTCTTCTGGGTGAATCAGGTGTTCTCCATGCAGCACGGTCTACTGGGTGAACCTGGTGTTCTCCATGCAGCACGGTCTACTGGGTGAACCTGGTGTACTCCGTGCAGCACGGTCTACTGGGTGAACCTGGTGTTCTCCATGCAGCACGGGCTACTGGGTGAATCTGGTGCAGCACGGTCTACTGGGTGAGTCTGGTGTTGTCCATGCAGCACGGTCTACTGGGTGAACCTGGTGCAGCACGGTCTACTGGGTGAGTCTGGTGTTGTCCATGCAGCACGGTCTACTGGGTGAGTCTGGTGTTCTCCATGCAGCACGGTCTACTGGGTGAGTCTGGTGTTCTCCATGCAGCACGGTCTACTGGGTGAGTCTGGTGTTCTCCATGCAGCACGGGCTACTGGGTGAATCTGGTGCAGCACGGTCTACTGGGTGAGTCTGGTGTTCTCCATGCAGCACGGTCTACTGGGTGAATCTGGTGCAGCACGGTCTACTGGGTGAGTCTGGTGTTCTCCATGCAGCACGGTCTACTGGGTGAGTCTGGTGTTCTCCATGCAGTACGGTCTACTGGGTGAATCTGGTGTTCTCCATGCAGTACGGTCTACTGGGTGGACCTGGTTTTGTCCATGCAGCACGGTCTACTGGGTGAATCTGGTGTTCTCCATGCAGCACGGTCTACTGGGTGAGTCTGGTGTTCTCCATGCAGTACGGTCTACTGGGTGAATCTGGTGTTCTCCATGCAGTCCGGTCTACTGGGTGGACCTGGTTTTGTCCATGCAGCACGGTCTACTGGGTGAATCTGGTGTTCTCCATGCACGGTCTACTGGGTGAATCTGGTGTTCTCCATGCAGCACGGTCTACTGGGTGAGTCTGGTGTTCTCCATGCAGCACGGGCTACTGGGTGAATCTGGTGCAGCACGGTCTACTGGGTGAGTCTGGTGTTCTCCATGCAGCACGGTCTACTGGGTGAGTCTGGTGTTCTCCATGCAGCACGGTCTACTGGGTGAGTCTGGTGTTCTCCATGCAGTACGGTCTACTGGGTGAATCTGGTGTTCTCCATGCAGTACGGTCTACTGGGTGGACCTGGTTTTGTCCATGCAGCACGGTCTACTGGGTTAATCTGGTGTTCTCCATGCAGCACGGTCTACTGGGTGAGTCTGGTGTTGTCCATGCAGCACGGTCTACTGGGTGAGTCTGGTGTTGTCCATGCAGCACGGTCTACTGGGTGAACCTGGTGTTCTCCGTGCAGCACGGTCTACTGGGTGAACCTGGTGTTCTCCGTGCAGCACTGTCTACTGGGTGAATCTGGTGCAGCATGGTCTACTGGGTGAGTCTGGTGTTGTCCATGCAGCACGGTCTACTGGGTGAGTCTGGTGTTGTCCATGCAGCACGGTCTACTGGGTGAGTCTGGTGTTGTCCATGCAGCACGGTCTACTGGGTGAATCAGGTGTTCTCCGTGCTGCACGGTCTACTGGGGGAGTCTGGTGTTGTCCATGCAGCACGGTCTACTGGGTGAATCTGGTGCAGCACGGTCTACTGGGTGAGTCTGGTGTTCTCCATGCAGCACGGTCTTCTGGGTTAATCTGGTGTTCTCCATGCAGCACGGTCTACTGGGTGAACCTGGTGTTCTCCATGCAGCACGGTCTACTGGGTGAACCTGGTGTTCTCCGTGCAGCACGGTCTACTGGGTGAACCTAGTGTTCTCCATGCAGCACGGGCTACTGGGTGAATCTGGTGCAGCACAGTCTACTGGGTGAGTCTGGTGTTCTCCATGCAGCACGGTCTACTGGGTGAACCTGGTGCAGCACGGTCTACTGGGTGAGTCTGGTGTTGTCCATGCAGCACGGTCTACTGGGTGAGTCTGGTGTTCTCCATGCAGCACGGTCTACTGGGTGAGTCTGGTGTTCTCCATGCAGCACAGTCTATTGGGTGAGTCTGGTGTTCTCCATGCAGCACGGGCTACTGGGTGAATCTGGTGCAGCACGGTCTACTGGGTGAGTCTGGTGTTCTCCATGCAGCACGGTCTACTGGGTGAATCTGGTGCAGCACGGTCTACTGGGTGAGTCTGGTGTTCTCCATGCAGCACGGTCTACTGGGTGAGTCTGTTGTTCTCCATGCAGCACGGTCTACTGGGTGAGTCTGGTGTTCTCCATGCAGTACGGTCTACTGGGTGAGTCTGGTGTTCTCCATGCAACACGGTCTACTGGGTGAATCTGGTGTTTTCCATGCAGCACGGTCTACTGGGTGAGTCTGGTGTTGTCCATGCAGCACGGTCTACTGGGTGAGTCTGGTGTTGTCCATGCAGCACGGTCTACTGGGTGAGTCTGGTGTTGTCCATGCAGCACGGTCTACTGGGTGAGTCTGGTGTTGTCCATGCAGCACGGTCTACTGGGTGAATCTGGTGACATGTTTCTGTGTGTTCAATTGAGATATCAGAAATATTGGCTGGGTTGCAAAAAAAACTATATTAGCTCCAACCAGCTTTATCATTCAATATCATTGGTCTGTTGGCATAAAAACCCTCTATTAGCTCCAAACAGCTTTATCATTCAATAGCATTGGTCTATTGGCATAAAAACCCTCTATTAGCTCCAAACAGCTTTATCATTCAATAGCATTGGTCTGTTGGCATAAAAACCCTCTATTAGCTCCAAACAGCTTTATCATTCAATAGCATTGGTCTATTGGCATAAAAAACAACCTTCTCCTTTTTGGAATGATACCGGTTGGAGAGTTAAGCTGATGTCCAATTCATTACAGTAAGTTCTAAATTCTAGGTTCTTAATTCTAGGGTTCTTAATTCTAGGTTCCAAATTCTAGCTTCTATATCTTCTAAACAACACTCCTTTGAGACTTGAACATCGTCAACCTTGAGGACGATCATAAGAACATTCAGTCCCAAATTATCATATTGTCTCAAAACAAATTTGACAAGTTCAGTTCGATCTGTTCTCCTCTCTCCCCAGCTCTATTTTCTCACTGTACTGTAGGCCAGCTGGTTCAGCTGGACAGCTGGAGGCATGGAGGGTCAGGGGACCAGGGGATACAGCCACCCCTGACACCCAGCCTTCAGGCCCTCCGGCCCGTGAAGAAGAGGGCAGACAGCCACCCCTGACATCCAGGGTGCATCCAAAACGGCACCCTATGTCCTGTACAGAGCACTCCTTGGCCCTGGACACAAGTAGTAAAAGGGCTCTGGTCAAAATGAGTGCACTATAAAGGAACTAGGGAACCATTTGGAACACAGTCCTAGCCTTCAGGTCCCAGCCACGTCTCAGACAGAGCCAACCCCCGTTGTGGCAGCAAGCTGCAGTCTTCACAGCCTCCACCATCTTAACAAGCATCAGAAGGAGAAGGAGGCCTTGCCACTGTCAGTGAGAGCTCTGCCCTGCCCTGGTTAGGGGGCAGTCAGGGGGGCCAGTTATAATTTACAGAGCCCCAGGCTGGGGGGTAGATAAGGGGGCTGGGGGGCAGGTGATGTCACTAGGGGGGCAGATGATGAAACTGGAGGGCAGGTTGTGAGGCTGGGAGACAGGTAATGTCACTCGGGTGGGGGGCACATGAGGCTGGGGGGGGGCATGTTGTGTGACTGGGGGGCAGGTAATGTCAACCACAACCAGGTAATTGTGTTTGAGTGGGCCTCCCAAGGGCACAGTACGGCTCTGTTCTCTCCCTCCTAACCCCAAACCCCCAGGCTACAGATCTTACTGCTCTACACTTGAAAAGAGAATTAAGAAGAAGATTAATTACACCGAGTTCAGTCTTAGTTCATCTTTATTAGAAAGTAAAGTTCACATTTACACGGAGACATTGAAGAAAGCACAAACTGATGTCAAAGTTATCACTTTTCAAAATTGTTATCAAATAACGCAAAATATAGATTTTTTGACAAAGTCATATCTCCACCGGGGACAGATATACTGTTCTGTTGCTGCGACTCTGTCAAACCAATCCAGGTAGAAATCTGATCATATTTCCATCCAGAAAATACATGTATCACTGTGGTCAAACAGGAGACACAGCAGGTTCCTTTCTAAGCAGCCCCATCCCCAGTGAGTCTGTGTGTGAATGCATGTCAACCTTCTCCCCTTCCGGTCTGTGCTACTTTGGCCTGGCTGAGCTATAAATGTCTGGCTATCTCCAAATTAGGGTAGCCAAAGGCCTGCCCTGAGACCCAGGGGCCAGAGAGAGGCCCTGCAGGTCAAATCCTCCCCCATCCTCACCCATTCTCCCTCTGTCCTCCCCCATTCTTCCCTGTCCTCCCACAATCTCATCCTGTCTTCACCCAGTCTCCCCTGTCCTCCCTCAGTCTCCCCTGTTCTCCCTCAGTCTCCCCTGTCCACCCTCAGTCTCCCCTGTCCTCCCTCAGTCTCCCCTGTCCTCCCTCAGTCTCCCCTGTCCACCATCAGTCTCCCCTGTCTTCCCTCAGTCTCCCCTGTCCTCCCCCAATCTCCGATGTCCTCCCTCATATTTCCCTGTCCTCCCTAAGTCTCCCATGTCCTCCCTCAGTCTCCCCTGTCCTCCCCCATTCTCCATTGTCCTCCCTCAGTCTCCCCTGTCCTCCCCCAATCTCCCCTGTCCTCCCTCAGATTTCCCTGTCCTCCCTATGTCTCCCCTGTCTTCCCTCAGTCTCCCCTGTCCTCCCCCAATCTCCATGTCCTCCCTCAGATTTCCCTGTCCTCCCTAAGTCTCCCATGTCCTCCCTCAGTCTCCCCTGTCCTCCCCCATTCTCCCCTGTCCTCCCTCAGTCTCCCCTGCCCTCCCCCAATCTTCCTGGTCTCCCCTGCCCTCCCCTAATCACACCTGTCCTCCCTCAGTCTCCCCTGTCCTCCCTATGCCTCCCCTGTCCTCCCCATCCTCCTTAAGTCTCCCCTGTCCTCCCTCAATCTCCCTTGTCTCCCCTGTCCTCCCCCAATCTCACCTGTCCTCCCTCAGTCTCCCCTGTCCTCCCTAAGCCTCCCCTGTCCTCCCCCATCCTCCTTAAGTCTCCCCTGTCCTCCCTCAATCTCCCTTGTCTCCCCTGTCCTCCCTCAGTCTTCCCTGTCCTCCCTCAGATGCTCCTGTCTTCCCTAAGCCTCCCCTGTCCTCCCTCAGTCTCCGCTGTCCATCACCCATTCTCCCTTGTCCTCCCCCATTCTCCCTTGTCCTTCCCCATTCTCCCCTGCCTCCCCCATTCTCCCTTGTCCTCCCCCATTCTCCCCTGTCCTCCCTCAGTGTCCCATGTCCTCCCTCAGTCTCCCCTGTCCTCCCTCAGTCTCCCCTGTCCTACCCCATTATCCCCTGTCCTCCCCCATTCTCCCCTGTCCTTCCCCATTCTCCCTTGTCCTCCCCCATTCTCCCTTGTCCTCCCCCATTCTCCCCTGTCATCCCTCAGTGTCCCCTGTCCTCCCTCAGTCTCCCCTGTCCTCCCCCATTCTCCCTTGTCCTCCCCCATTCTCCCTTGTCCTCCCTCAGTCTCCCATGTCCTCCCACAGTCTCCCCTGTCATCCCTCAGTCTCCCCTGTCCTCCCCCAATCTCCATGTCCTCCCTCAGATTTCCCTGTCCTCCCTAAGTCTCCCATGTCCTCCCTCAGTCTCCCCTGTCCTCCCCCATTCTCCCCTGTCCTCCCTCAGTCTCCCCTGCCCTCCCTCAATCTTCCTGGTCTCTCCTGCCCTCCCCTAATCACACCTGTCCTCCCTCAGTCTCCCCTGTCCTCCCTATGCCTCCCCTGTCCTCCCCCATCCTCCTTAAGTATCCCCTGTCCTCCCTCAATCTCGCTTGTCTCCCCTGTCCTCCCCCAATCTCACCTGTCCTCCCTCAGTCTCCCCTGTCCTCCCTAAGCCTCCCCTGTCCTCCCCCATCCTCCTTAAGTCTCCCCTGTCCTCCCCCAATCTCCCTTGTCTCCCCTGTCCTCCCTCAGTCTTCCCTGTCCTCCCTCAGATGCTCCTGTCTTCCCTAAGCCTCCCCTGTCCTCCCTCAGTCTCCGCTGTCCATCACCCATTCTCCCTTGTCCTCCCCCATTCTCCCTTGTCCTTCCCCATTCTCCCCTGCCTCCCCCATTCTCCCTTGTCCTCCCCCATTCTCCCCTGTCCTCCCTCAGTGTCCCCTGTCCTCCCTCAGTCTCCCCTGTCCTCCCTCAGTCTCCCCTGTCCTCCCCCATTCTCCCCTGTCCTCCCCCATTCTCCCCTGTCCTCCCCCATTCTCCCTTGTCCTCCCCCATTCTCCCTTGTCCTCCCCCATTCTCCCCTGTCCTCCCTCAGTGTCCCCTGTCCTCCCTCAGTCTCCCCTGTCCTCCCCATTCTCCCTTGTCCTCCCCCATTCTCCCTTGTCCTCCCTCAGTCTCCCCTGTCCTCCCCCATTCTCCATTGTCCTCCCTCAGTCTCCCCTGTCCTCCCCCAATCTCCCCTGTCCTCCCTCAGATGTCCCTGTCCTCCCTATGTCTCCCCTGTCCTCCCTCAGTCTCCCATGTCCTCCCACATTCTCCCCTGTCATCCCTCAGTCTTCCCTGTCCTCCCTCAGTCACCCCTGTCCTCCCCCAGCCAGTAGTCCATCCCTGTTCCCTGAAGGTTACCTGGGGTCTGGTCTAGAGGTGACCAGTCCCCCAGCCAGTAGTCCATCCCTGTTCCCTGAAGGTTCCCTGGGGTCTGGTCTAGAGGTGACCAGTCCCCCAGCCAGTAGTCCATCCCTGTTCCCTGATGGTTCCCTGGGGTCTGGTCTAGAGGTGACCAGTCCCCCAGTCAGTAGGACATCCCTGTTCTCTGAAGGTTCCCTGGGGTCTGGTCTAGAGGTGACCAGTCCCCCAGCCAGTAGTCCATCCCTGTTCCCTGAATGTTCCCTGGGGTCTGGTCTAGAGGTGACCAGTCCCCCAGCCAGTAGTCCATCCCTGTTCCCTGAATGTTCCCTGGGGTCTGGTCTAGAGGTGACCAGTCCCCCAGACAGTAGTCCATCCCTGTTCTCTGAAGGTTCCCTGGGGTCTAGTCTAGAGGTGACCAGTCCCCCAGCCAGTAGTCCATCCCTGTTCCCTGATGGTTCCCTGGGGTCTGGTCTAGAGGTGACCAGTCCCCCAGCCAGTAGTCCATCCCTGTTTCGTGGAGTCTGGGGAAATGTCTGGAGGACCATAGCCAGAGGTTAGAAGCTGGACTGGAGTTCCCCCCTTGTCCAAACTCATTGGGGTCGTCTCAGATGCAGTCCCCCAGCCAGAGGTCAGTTGGTTTCCCTGGGGTCATGGTCTAAGGTGACCAGTCCCCCATCTAGAATAAACAGCCATTCAGGAAACAAAGGTCTAGTTTAATATCGGATCAGTGAAAACAGACTTAACTGACAGTCTTCACCACATCATACTGATATTGTATACATGCTGGAGTTCTCCCTTGTCCATGCACTCAAGACAGTATGCATTGTCAATTTAATTTCTCATTGCAGTACTAGTCTCTTCCGTCTGCTGTACAGCCAGACCCTAATAATACAGACTGATAGGATAAACATCAGAGGGTTTTCAGCTTGTTACATATATTTGTAAAAAACCTGAGTCAGAGCAATTGGCAGAGAGATTCCTCTTTCTGATGCGCTTGAATAACCCTGGGCAGGACGATAATGAATAGAGGACAGAGAGGCCAAAGGGTCTATTGTAGGATAGAATAAAATGTCACAACTACAATAATGTGTAAGTGTGCCTGAAGCTATGACATTCTGCTGGGGAATTAACACATACAGAAAGAGTGTCTGTTTTATGTTAGTGCGTTATCTGTGGAGACCGAAGATGATATGATTTCTGAAATAGAGCAAATAGAGATAACAAAAACTAAAATGTTAAAACAGTGGCTTCATGCAGTGGGAAATAAATTGGAACTCAAAGTGATGTTAAAGGGGAGGATCAGGTCCAGGTTGATACAGTGTTAAAGGGGAGGATCAGGTCCAGGTTGATACAGTGTTAAAGGGAAGGATCAGGTCCAGGTTGATACAGTGTTAAAGGGAAGGATCAGGTCCAGGTTGATACAGTGTTCAATGGAAGGTGCAGGTCCCCTCCCCTCCCACTTCCCTCCTCTCCCTCCCCTCCCCCTTCCCTCCCCCCCCCTCCCCCTCCCTCCTCCCCCTCCCCCCTCCCCCTCCCCCTCCCCCTCCCCCTCCCCCTCCCCTCCCCTTCTCCCCTCCTCCCCATCCCCACCCCCCCTCCCCCCCCCTCTCCTCCCCCTCCCCTCCTCCCCCTTCCCTCCTCCCCCTCCCCCTCCCCTCCTTCCTTCCTCCCTCTCCTCTCCTCTCCTGTCCTCTCCTCCCCCTTCCCCCTCCCTCTCCCCCTCCCCCCCCCTCTTCCCCTCCTCCCCCTCCCCTCCCTCCTCACCCCCTTCCCCTCCCCTTCTCCCCTCCTCCCCTCCTCCCCTCCCCTCCCTCCCCCTCTCCTCCCCCTCCCCTCCTCCCCCTTCCCTCCTCCCCCTCCCCCTCCCCTCATTCCCTCCTCCCTCTCCCTCCCTTCCTTCCTTCCTTCCTTCCTTCCTTCCTTCCTTCCTCCCTCTCCTCTCCTCTCCTCCACCTCCCTCTCCATCCTCCCTCTCCCCCTCCCCCTCCCCTCCCCTTCTCCCCTCCTCCCCCTCCCCTCCCTCCCCCTCTCCTCCCCCTCCCCCTCCCCTCCTCCCTCTCCCTCTCCCTTCCTTCCTTCCTCCCTCTCCTCTCCTCTCCTCCCCCTCCCTCTCCATCCTCCCCCTCCCCCTCCCCTCCCTCCCCCTCTCCTCCCCCTCCCCTCATCCCCCTCCCCCTCCCCTCCTTCCCTCCTCCCTCTCCCTTCCTTCCTTCCTCCCTCTCCTCTCCTCTCCTCCCCCTCCCTCTCCATCCTCCCCCTCCCCTTCCTTCCTTCCCCCTCCCCCTTCCTTCCTCCCTCTCCCCTCCTTCCCCCCTCCCTCCCTCTCCTCCCCCTCCCCTCCACATGGTTCTCTGTAGTAACATTCCCCTGGTGACCTGTGCTGACGCTCAAAGTGAAATGCTTCAAGAGAGAAGCCTGTGATACACAATAAAATATGATCCTGGAATATATTGACTTCCCTCTCTTCCCTCTACTTTCTTCCTATGTCTTATCCCTCGCTCCGCCCGATTCCTTTCTTCCTCTGTCTTATCCCTCGCTCCGCCCGATTCCTTTCTTCCTCTGTCTTATCCCTCGCTCTGCCCGATTCCTTTCTTCCTCTGTCTTATCCCTCGCTCCGCCCGATTCCTTTCTTCCTCTGTCTTATCCCTCGCTCTGCCCGATTCCTTTCTTCCTCTGTCTTAGCCCTCGCTCCGCCCGATTCCTTTCTTCCTCTGTCTTATCCCTCGCTCCGCCCGATTCCTTTCTTCCTCTGTCTTAGCCCTCGCTCCGCCCGATTCCTTTTTTCCTCTGTCTTATCCCTCGCTCCGCCCGATTCCTTTCTTCCTCTGTCTTAGCCCTCGCTCCGCCCGATTCCTTTCTTCCTCTGTCTTATCCCTCGCTCCGCCCGATTCCTTTCTAGTCTTTATGAGCCAGAGGGTGTCAGTGATGCGTGACTAACGTCGGGACACAATGGAACAGCTCTTTGAACATAATTTCATTTTAACAGTGAAACAGTACAAGGGTAAAAGACGTGAAGTGAAGTAACATGAAGGAAATGGTTGTAGCCTGGTAACTGTATGTTCATGCCTCATCGAACTCAGGTAAGAATGGAATAACGTGGAAATGGTTGTAGCCTGGTAACTGTATGTTCATGCTCCATCGAGCTCAGGTAAGAATGGTTGTAGCCTGGTAACTGTTTGTTCACACACAAGCTTCCAATAGTTAGCTTCTCACGCTGCCTCAGTAAAGTGCTGAGGGTAAGAATATTTTATGTGATATTATATATTATTATATTATATTATCATGAGAATTATTTTTAACCTAGACATGTCAGCTGTTAGATCTTTACATAAGTG
>NW_025746558.1:20000-60000 GCF_021184085.1 Oncorhynchus gorbuscha | reverse complement strand
ACCCATTAAACTATTGCTGAAGACTCATTTACCCATTAAACTATTGCTGAAGACTCATTTACCCATTAAACTATTGCTGAAGACTCATTTACCCATTAAACTATTGCTGAAGACTCATTTACCCATTAAACTATTGCTGAAGACTCATTTACCCATTAAACTATTGCTGAAGACTCATTTACCCATTAAACTATTGCTGAAGACTCATTTACCCATTAAACTATTGCTGAAGACTCATTTACCCATTAAACTATTGCTGAAGACTCATTTACCCATTAAACTATTGCTGAAGACTCATTTACCCATTAAACTATTGCTGAAGACTCATTTACCCATTAAACTATTGCTGAAGACTCATTTACCCATTAAACTATTGCTGAAGACTCATTTACCCATTAAACTATTGCTGAAGACTCATTTACCCATTAAACTATTGCTGAAGACTCATTTACCCATTAAACTATTGCTGAAGACTCATTTACCCATTAAACTATTGCTGAAGACTCATTTACCCATTAAACTATTGCTGAAGACTCATTTACCCATTAAACTATTGCTGAAGACTCATTTACCCATTAAACTATTGCTGAAGACTCATTTACCCATTAAACTATTGCTGAAGACTCATTTACCCATTAAACTATTGCTGAAGACTCATTTACCCATTAAACTATTGCTGAAGACTCATTTACCCATTAAACTATTGCTGAAGACTCATTTACCCATTAAACTATTGCTGAAGACTCATTTACCCATTAAACTATTGCTGAAGACTCATTTACCCATTAAACTATTGCTGAAGACTCATTTACCCATTAAACTATTGCTGAAGACTCATTTACCCATTAAACTATTGCTGAAGACTCATTTACCCATTAAACTATTGCTGAAGACTCATTTACCCATTAAACTATTGCTGAAGACTCATTTACCCATTAAACTATTGCTGAAGACTCATTTACCCATTAAACTATTGCTGAAGACTCATTTACCCATTAAACTATTGCTGAAGACTCATTTACCCATTAAACTATTGCTGAAGACTCATTTACCCATTAAACTATTGCTGAAGACTCATTTACCCATTAAACTATTGCTGAAGACTCATTTACCCATTAAACTATTGCTGAAGACTCATTTACCCATTAAACTATTGCTGAAGACTCATTTACCCATTAAACTATTGCTGAAGACTCATTTACCCATTAAACTATTGCTGAAGACTCATTTACCCATTAAACTATTGCTGAAGACTCATTTACCCATTAAACTATTGCTGAAGACTCATTTACCCATTAAACTATTGCTGAAGACTCATTTACCCATTAAACTATTGCTGAAGACTCATTTACCCATTAAACTATTGCTGAAGACTCATTTACCCATTAAACTATTGCTGAAGACTCATTTACCCATTAAACTATTGCTGAAGACTCATTTACCCATTAAACTATTGCTGAAGACTCATTTACCCATTAAACTATTGCTGAAGACTCATTTACCCATTAAACTATTGCTGAAGACTCATTTACCCATTAAACTATTGCTGAAGACTCATTTACCCATTAAACTATTGCTGAAGACTCATTTACCCATTAAACTATTGCTGAAGACTCATTTACCCATTAAACTATTGCTGAAGACTCATTTACCCATTAAACTATTGCTGAAGACTCATTTACCCATTAAAACTCATTTACCCATTGAAGACTCATTTACCCATTAAACTATTGCTGAAGACTCATTTACCCATTAAACTATTGCTGAAGACTCATTTACCCATTAAACTATTGCTGAAGACTCATTTACCCATTAAACTATTGCTGAAGACTCATTTACCCATTAAACTATTGCTGAAGACTCATTTACCCATTAAACTATTGCTGAAGACTCATTTACCCATTAAACTATTGCTGAAGACTCATTTACCCATTAAACTATTGCTGAAGACTCATTTACCCATTAAACTATTGCTGAAGACTCATTTACCCATTAAACTATTGCTGAAGACTCATTTACCCATTAAACTATTGCTGAAGACTCATTTACCCATTAAACTATTGCTGAAGACTCATTTACCCATTAAACTATTGCTGAAGACTCATTTACCCATTAAACTATTGCTGAAGACTCATTTACCCATTAAACTATTGCTGAAGACTCATTTACCCATTAAACTATTGCTGAAGACTCATTTACCCATTAAACTATTGCTGAAGACTCATTTACCCATTAAACTATTGCTGAAGACTCATTTACCCATTAAACTATTGCTGAAGACTCATTTACCCATTAAACTATTGCTGAAGACTCATTTACCCATTAAACTATTGCTGAAGACTCATTTACCCATTAAACTATTGCTGAAGACTCATTTACCCATTAAACTATTGCTGAAGACTCATTTACCCATTAAACTATTGCTGAAGACTCATTTACCCATTAAACTATTGCTGAAGACTCATTTACCCATTAAACTATTGCTGAAGACTCATTTACCCATTAAACTATTGCTGAAGACTCATTTACCCATTAAACTATTGCTGAAGACTCATTTACCCATTAAACTATTGCTGAAGACTCATTTACCCATTAAACTATTGCTGAAGACTCATTTACCCATTAAACTATTGCTGAAGACTCATTTACCCATTAAACTATTGCTGAAGACTCATTTACCCATTAAACTATTGCTGAAGACTCATTTACCCATTAAACTATTGCTGAAGACTCATTTACCCATTAAACTATTGCTGAAGACTCATTTACCCATTAAACTATTGCTGAAGACTCATTTACCCATTAAACTATTGCTGAAGACTCATTTACCCATTAAACTATTGCTGAAGACTCATTTACCCATTAAACTATTGCTGAAGACTCATTTACCCATTAAACTATTGCTGAAGACTCATTTACCCATTAAACTATTGCTGAAGACTCATTTACTCATTAAACTATTGCTGAAGACTCATTTACTCATTAAACTATTGCTGAAGGCTCATTTACCCATTAAACTATTGCTGAAGACTCATTTACCCATTAAACTATTGCTGAAGACTCATTTACCCATTAAACTATTGCTGAAGACGTGCTCATTTACCCATTAAACTATTGCTGAAGACTCATTTACCCATTAAACTATTGCTGAAGACTCATTTACCCATTAAACTATTGCTGAAGACTCATTTACCCATTAAACTATTGCTGAAGACTCATTTACCCATTAAACTATTGCTGAAGACTCATTTACCCATTAAACTATTGCTGAAGACTCATTTACCCATTAAACTATTGCTGAAGACTCATTTACCCATTAAACTATTGCTGAAGACTCATTTACCCATTAAACTATTGCTGAAGACTCATTTACCCATTAAACTATTGCTGAAGACTCATTTACCCATTAAACTATTGCTGAAGACTCATTTACCCATTAAACTATTGCTGAAGACTCATTTACCCATTAAACTATTGCTGAAGACTCATTTACCCATTAAACTATTGCTGAAGACTCATTTACCCATTAAACTATTGCTGAAGACTCATTTACCCATTAAACTATTGCTGAAGACTCATTTACCCATTAAACTATTGCTGAAGACTCATTTACCCATTAAACTATTGCTGAAGACTCATTTACCCATTAAACTATTGCTGAAGACTCATTTACCCATTAAACTATTGCTGAAGACTCATTTACCCATTAAACTATTGCTGAAGACTCATTTACCCATTAAACTATTGCTGAAGACTCATTTACCCATTAAACTATTGCTGAAGACTCATTTACCCATTAAACTATTGCTGAAGACTCATTTACCCATTAAACTATTGCTGAAGACTCATTTACCCATTAAACTATTGCTGAAGACTCATTTACCCATTAAACTATTGCTGAAGACTCATTTACCCATTAAACTATTGCTGAAGACTCATTTACCCATTAAACTATTGCTGAAGACTCATTTACTCATTAAACTATTGCTGAAGACTCATTTACCCATTAAACTATTGCTGAAGACTCATTTTTGCTGAAGACCCATTAAACTATTGCTGAAGACTCATTTACCCATTAAACTATTGCTGAAGACTCATTTACCCATTAAACTATTGCTGAAGACTCATTTACCCATTAAACTATTGCTGAAGACTCATTTACCCATTAAACTATTGCTGAAGACTCATTTACCCATTAAACTATTGCTGAAGACTCATTTACCCATTAAACTATTGCTGAAGACTCATTTACCCATTAAACTATTGCTGAAGACTCATTTACCCATTAAACTATTGCTGAAGACTCATTTACCCATTAAACTATTGCTGAAGACTCATTTACCCATTAAACTATTGCTGAAGACTCATTTGCCCATTAAACTATTGCTGAAGACTCATTTACCCATTAAACTATTGCTGAAGACTCATTTACCCATTAAACTATTGCTGAAGACTCATTTACCCATTAAACTATTGCTGAAGACTCATTTACCCATTAAACTATTGCTGAAGACTCATTTACCCATTAAACTATTGCTGAAGACTCATTTACCCATTAAACTATTGCTGAAGACTCATTTACCCATTAAACTATTGCTGAAGACTCATTTGCCCATTAAACTATTGCTGAAGACTCATTTACCCATTAAACTATTGCTGAAGACTCATTTACCCATTAAACTATTGCTGAAGACTCATTTACCCATTAAACTATTGCTGAAGACTCATTTGCCCATTAAACTATTGCTGAAGACTCATTTACCCATTAAACTATTGCTGAAGACTCATTACCCATTAAACTATTGCTGAAGACTCATTTGCCCATTAAATATAATAAGTCGTTAACTCTTGAAAAGTACAGGATGCTTTTAACAGTTTTTTCCAACTGCTTTCACACGTTTTTCAAAACCGTCTCCTTTTTTTCAAAACTCGACACACAATTCCCAAAACTCTACACACAAAACGCTAAATGCCTCACGTCTCCTTCAAAATGTAACACCGCATTCAAAAATGCCATGAACACATGTCAGAATGAAGCGTTTGCATCAAATGGCAAAAACTGCTTTCATAATAGTACATGTTTGGATATACCATGTACGGTTTATCTCTGATGTACAACACCTGTTTTAAGAAGAGAGTCCAGCCATCTCATAATTGATATGAGATTATGACAACAGACCTTCTATAACAGAGTATTTAATGACAGTTTTCTGGCGGACCTTCTATAACTGAGGGTATTAATGGCTGTTTTCTAGCAGACCTTCTATAACTGAGGGTATTAATGGCTGTTTTCTAGCAGACCTTCTATAACTGAGGGTATTAATGGCTGTTTTCTAGCAGACCTTCTATAACAGAGTATTAATGACAGTTTTCTAGCAGACCTTCTATAACTGAGGGTATTAATGACTGTTTTCTAGCAGAGCTTCTATAACTGAGGGTATTAATGACTGTTTTCTAGCAGACCTTCTATAACTGAGGGTATTAATGACTGTTTTCTAGCAGACCTTCTATAACTGAGGGTATTAATGACCGTTTTCTAGCAGACCTTCTATAACAGAATATTAATGACCGTTTTCTAGCAGACCTTCTATAACAGAGTATTAATGACAGTTTTCTAGCAGACCTTCTATAACTGAGGGTATTAATGACTGTTTTCTAGCAGAGCTTCTATAACTGAGGGTATTAATGACTGTTTTCTAGCAGACCTTCTATAACTGAGGGTATTAATGACTGTTTTCTAGCAGACCTTCTATAACTGAGGGTATTAATGACTGTTCGCGGGGGCCAGTGATTCTCAGGCCTAAATGGCTCCACTTTACATAGTGCACTATAATAGGACTCCACTTTACATAGTGCACTATAATAGGGCTCCACTTTACATAGTGCACTACAATAGGGCTCCACTTTACATAGTGCACTACAATAGGGCTCCACTTTACATAGTGCACTATAATAGGGTTCCACTTTACATAGTACACTATAATAGGGTTCCGCTTTACATAGTGCACTATAATAGGGTTCCACTTTACATAGTACACTATAATAGGGTTCCGCTTCACATAGTGCACTATAATAGGGCTCCACTTTACATAGTGCACTATAATAGGGTTCCACTTTACATAGTGCACTATAATAGGGTTCCACTTTACATAGTGCACTATAATAGGGTTCCACTTTACATAGTGCACTATAATAGGGTTCCACTTTACATAGTGCACTATAATAGGGTTCCACTTTACATAGTGCACTATAATAGGGTTCCACTTTACATAGTGCACTATAATAGGGTTCCACTTTACATAGTGCACTTAAATAGGGTTCCACTTTACATAGTGCACTATAATAGGGTTCCACTTTACATAGTGCACTATAATAGGGTTCCACTTTACATAGGGCACTATAATAGGGTTCAACTTTACATAGTGCACTATAATAGGGTTCCACTTTACATAGTGCACTTAAATAGGGTTCCACTTTACATAGTGCACTATAATAGGGTTCCACTTTACATAGTGCACTATAATAGGGTTCCACTTTACATAGGGCACTATAATAGGGTCCCACTTTACATCGTGCACTATAATAGGGCTCCACTTTACATAGTGCACTATAATAGGGTTCCACTTTACATAGTGCACTATAATAGGGCTCCACTTTACATAGTGCACTATAATAGGGTTCCACTTTACATAGTGCACTATAATAGGGTTCCACTTTACATAGTGCACTATAATAGGGCTCCACTTTACATAGTGCACTATAATAGGGTTCCACTTTACATAGTACACTATAATAGGGTTCCACTTTACATAGTGCTCTATAATAGGGTTCCACGTGTGATGTACCCTGCGTCTGTCTGCGTCTGGACTGCTGGATTAGCCCCGACAGCTCTCACCCTAACCTACGTTTACAGCAGATGCTAAAGCCGCCCAGGCTACAAAACACACTATGCTATTTTCAGACTGGCCACTGGGGGCAGTGTTAGACAGAGAATGAATGATGAGTGTACTGGAGCACATGTCGAGCCAGCTCTGGTGTCCTACACTGGAGCTTATGAACAGAACAGAGCTGAATGGACAGTAGGCTGCAGTTCGAAAGGGCTTCTAAAACAATACAGTCACATCTAACATGGACCAAGTATTCTAACACAGTACAGTACACTTACTACAATATACAATCAGCCTGGGGGAATGTAATACTTTACTACAATATACAATCAGCCTGGGGGAATGTAATACCTTACTACAATATACAATCAGCCTGGGGGAATGTAATACCTTACTACAATATACAATCAGCCTGGGGGAATGTAATACCTTACTACAATATACAATCAGCCTGGGGAATGTAATACCTTATTACAATATACAATCAGCCTGGGGGAATGTAATGTTACTACAATTTACAATCAGCCTGGGGGAATGTAATGTTACTACAATATACAATCAGCCTGGGGGAATGTAATACCTTATTACAATATACAATCAGCCTGGGGGAATGTAATGTTACTACAATATACAATCAGCCTGGGGGAATGTAATACCTTATTACAATATACAATCAGCCTGAGGGAATGTAATACCTTACTACAATATACAATCAGCCTGGGGAATGTAATACCTTATTACAATATACAATCAGCCTGGGGGAATGTAATACATTACTACAATATACAATCAGCCTGGGGGAATGTAATGTCATTATCTTACTAATTACAATCAGCCTGAAAAAAATAAAGCTTCAGAGAATGAACACCTGGTTAATGTCATGTCATTCAAGGCTCTATCTGCACAACACTGCACTATGTCATGTCATTCAAGGCTCTATCTGCACAACAAGGCACTATGTCATGTCATTCAAGGCTCTATCTGCACTATGTCATGTCATTCAAGGCTCTATCTGCACAACACTGCACTATGTCATGTCATTCAAGGCTCTATCTGCACTATGTCATGTCATTCAAGGCTCTATCTGCACTATGTCATGTCATTCAAGGCTCTATCTGCACAACACTGCACTATGTCATGTCATTCAAGGCTCTATCTGCACTATGTCATGTCACTATGTCATGTCATTCAAGGCTCTATCATGTCATTCACAACACTGCACTATGTCATGTCATTCAAGGCTCTATCTGCACAACAAGGCACTATGTCATGTCATTCAAGGCTCTATCTGCACAACAAGGCACTATGTCATGTCATTCAAGGCTCTATCTGCACTATGTCATGTCATTCAAGGCTCTATCTGCACAACACTGCACTATGTCATGTCATTCAGGGCTCTATCTGCACAACACTGCACTATATCATGTCATTCAAGGCTCTATCTGCACTATGTCATGTCATTCAAGGCTCTATCTGCACAACACTGCACTATGTCATGTCATTCAAGGCTCTATCTGCACAACACTGCACTATGTCATGTCATTCAAGGCTCTATCTGCACAACAAGGCACTATGTCATGTCATTCAAGGCTCTATCTGCACTATGTCATGTCATTCAAGGCTCTATCTGCACTATGTCATGTCATTCAAGGCTCTATCTGCACAACAAGGCACTATGTCATGTCATTCAAGGCTCTATCTGCACTATGTCATGTCATTCAAGGCTCTATCTGCACAACACTGCACTATGTCATGTCATTCAAGGCTCTATCTGCACAACACTGCACTATGTCATGTCATTCAAGGCTCTATCTGCACAACAAGGCACTATGTCATGTCATTCAAGGCTCTATCTGCACTATGTCATGTCATTCAAGGCTCTATCTGCACTATGTCATGTCATTCAAGGCTCTATCTGCACAACACTGCACTATGTCATGTCATTCAGGGCTCTATCTGCACAACACTGCACTATGTCATGTCATTCAGGGCTCTATCTGCACAACACTGCACTATGTCATGTCATTCAAGGCTCTATCTGCACAACACTGCACTATGTCATGTCATTCAAGGCTCTATCTGCACAACACTGCACTATGTCATGTCATTCAAGGCTCTATCTGCACTATGTCATGTCATTCAAGGCTCTATCTGCACTATGTCATGTCATTCAAGGCTCTATCTGCACTATGTCATGTCATTCAAGGCTCTATCTGCACTATGTCATGTCATTCAAGGCTCTATCTGCACAACAAGGCACTATGTCATGTCATTCAAGGCTCTATCTGCACAACAAGGCACTATGTCATGTCATTCAAGGCTCTATCTGCACTATGTCATGTCATTCAAGGCTCTATCTGCACTATGTCATGTCATTCAAGGCTCTATCTGCACAACACTGCACTATGTCATGTCATTCAGGGCTCTATCTGCACAACACTGCACTATGTCATGTCATTCAGGGCTCTATCTGCACAACACTGCACTATGTCATGTCATTCAAGGCTCTATCTGCACAACACTGCACTATGTCATGTCATTCAAGGCTCTATCTGCACTATGTCATGTCATTCAAGGCTCTATCTGCACAACAAGGCACTATGTCATGTCATTCAAGGCTCTATCTGCACTATGTCATGTCATTCAAGGCTCTATCTGCACTATGTCATGTCATTCAAGGCTCTATCTGCACAACACTGCACTATGTCATGTCATTCAGGGCTCTATCTGCACAACACTGCACTATGTCATGTCATTCAGGGCTCTATCTGCACAACACTGCACTATGTCATGTCATTCAAGGCTCTATCTGCACAACACTGCACTATGTCATGTCATTCAAGGCTCTATCTGCACAACACTGCACTATGTCATGTCATTCAAGCTCTATCTGCACAACAAGGCACTATGTCATGTCATTCAAGGCTCTATCTGCACTATGTCATGTCATTCAAGGCTCTATCTGCACAACACTGCACTATGTCATGTCATTCAAGGCTCTATCTGCACTATGTCATGTCATTCAAGGCTCTATCTGCACAAGGCACATGTCATGTCATTCAAGGCTCTATCTGCACAACAAGGCACTATGTCATGTCATTCAGGGCTCTATCTGCACAACACTGCACTATGTCATGTCATTCAGGGCTCTATCTGCACAACACTGCACTATGTCATGTCATTCAAGGCTCTATCTGCACAACACTGCACTATGTCATGTCATTCAAGGCTCTATCTGCACAACACTGCACTATGTCATGTCACTCAAGGCTCTATCTGCACTATGTCATGTCATTCAGGGCTCTATCTGCACTATAACTACAACACTCTGTTGGTCCGTGCAGTTTATTGATACAGCAGCGACAACAAACCCAGACTATATCTTTATTTTGTTTTTAATTCTCCATTTTGAATAGGAAAAGGCCATATAGAAACGTTGCCATTGTGG
This sequence comes from Oncorhynchus gorbuscha, assembly GCF_021184085.1. Taxonomy (NCBI): domain Eukaryota; kingdom Metazoa; phylum Chordata; class Actinopteri; order Salmoniformes; family Salmonidae; genus Oncorhynchus; species Oncorhynchus gorbuscha. The sequence goes on along the minus strand of NW_025746558.1, from coordinate 49,665 downwards.
CAGATGTAATGCAGGCTTGTCTAGTAAAGCTTTATGGTCTAAGTTTCAATCAAATAAAAAAAAAAAAATCCAAAATAATTTGAGCTTGTGTCGAGCTTTCTCTTCTGTGTTAGCTGGGAGAGTGAATGGCAGTGTGCTGTTCAAATTGTTCCACCTCTTTTCCACCTCTCTTACATCAGGCGCGGGATAAGTATAGGTCAGGGATGAACGTAACCCAGTTACCATAGAGACAGAGTTACCCTCGTTTTTTCCCCCTTCGTTCTGTGAATGACTGCTGTATTACAAGACGTTGCAATTATATGCCGTCTCGCTCGCTCACTTTACAGTGTAATGCAACGTAAAATGTTCAAATATCACACCGTAACATTAGACAAGGCAAAACATCACAGGCTTTTCTATTCGAGCCACGCCAGGTCTCTTTCAATCAAATGAACACCTGCGCGGTAATTGTCCTGCTTTTATAGGAAGCAGAAAGGCAACGGTGGTGTCCATCTGGAGGAGAGGGAGCGAGCCGGCTGCCAAGCTGGGCTGGAGAGGGCGGAGGTGAGGTGGGGTTTGGGTGGTGCCTGCCTGTCTGTTGAAAGAGCTGGGTACTGGGGTGGTACATAACTGTCTGTCTGTCTGTCTGTCTGTCTGTCTGTCTGTCTGTCTGTCTGTCTGTCTGTCTGTCTGTCTGTCTGTCTGTCTGTCTGTCTGTCTGTCTGTCTGTCTGTCTGTCTGTCTGTCTGTCTGTCTGTCTGTCTGTCTGTCTGTCTGTCTGTCTGTCTGTCTGTCTGTCTGTCTGTCTGTCTGTCTGTCTGTCTGTCTGTCTGACTGACTGACTGACTGACTGACTGACTGTCTGACTACCTGACTACCTGACTGCCAGCCTCTAGAGGAGTTCTGAAACACAAAGGCGATCCTTCTCACTTCAAAGTGAATTTGTAATGAAAGTGACTGACTGACTGAGTGCTAGCTTTCACATTGAGATCGCAGGCTTGCCAGACAGTCAAATCTGAAATTGATCATTTGAATTTCAAATGTGTTGTATTGAGGTTAAAGGCAGGTTGGGGCGTTTTCTTTCTTTCAGCTGCATCTCTCTCTCTCTCTCTCTCTCTCTCTCTCTCTCTCTCTCTCTCTCTCTCTCTCTCTCTCTCTCCCTTCCTCGTTGTTGTTGAATAATAATGTTTTAACAGAGGGATAAGAGAGGAGAGAGCAATCTCCTACAAAAAATGTCCATTAATTATAATTTAACACAACAGACCATTATAATCCACATATTAATTCACATTTCCTGTTGCTGAAGGATTATTTTCCTGCTGTATCAAACTGGCTCAAATTAAGATCCTACATCTGTATATTTCCTGAGCTTTTGGGTGTTGTCTGCTGTCTGTCGTTTGTTGTCTGTTGTCTGTTGTCTACAGTCTGCTGTCTGTTGTCTGTTGTCTACAGTCTGTTGTCTGCTGTCTGCTGTCTGTTGTCTGTTGTCTGTTGTCTGTTGTCTGTTGTCTGTTGACTGTTGTCTGTTGTCTGTTGTCTGTTGTCTGTTGACTGTTGTCTGTTGTCTGTTGTCTGTTGACTGCTGTCTGTTGACTGCTGTCTGTTCTGTTGTCTGTTGTCTGATGTCCTCCACATAGGACCACACACACCCTACACCTTCCATCCAGGCCCCTCAACCCTCCACACAGCCTGACCCTTCCATCCAGGCCCCTCCATCCTCCACACAGCCTACACCCTCCATCCAGCCCCCCTCCATCCCCCACACAGCCTACACCCTCCATCCAGCCCCCTCCATCCTCCACACAGCCTACACCCTCCATCCAGCCCCCTCCATCCTCCACACAGCCTACACCCTCCATCCAGCCCCCCTCCATCCTCCACACAGCCTACACCCTCCATCCAACCCCCTCCATCAAGACCCCTCCATCCTCCACACAGTCTACACCCTCCATCGAGACTCCTCAAATCTCCACACAGCCTACACCCTCCATCCAGCCCCCTCCATCCTCCACACAGCCTACACCCTCCATCCAGCCCCTCCATCCCAGCCCCCTCCATCCTCCACACAGCCTGACCGCTCCATCCAGCCCCCTCCATCCTCCACACAGCCTACACCCTCCATCCAGGCCCCTCAATCCTCCACACAGCCTGACCGCTCCATCCAGCCCCCTCCGTCCTCCACACAGCCTACACCCTCCATCCAGCCCCCTCCGTCCTCCACACAGCCTACACCCTCCATCCAGCCCCCTCCATCCTCCACACATCCTGACCCCTCCATCCAGCCCCCTTCATCCTCCACACAGCCTACACCCTCCATCCAGCCCCCTCCATCCTCCACACAGTCTACACCCTCCATCCATGCCCCTCAATCCTCCACACAGCCTACACCCTCCATCCAGCGGCCCTCCATCCTCCACACAGCCTACACCCTCCATCCAGCCCCCCTCCATCCTCCACACAGTCTACACCCTCCATCCAGACCCCTCAAATCTTCACACAGCCTACACCCTCCATCCAACCCCCTCTGTCCTCCACACAGCCTACACCTTCCATCCAGCCCCCTCCATCCTCCACACAGCTTACACCCTCCATCCAGCCCCCTCCATCTTCCACACAGCCTACACCCTCCACCCAGCCCTCTCAATCCTCCACACAGCCTACACCCTCCATCCAGCCCCCTCCATCCTCCACACAGCCTACACCCTCCATCCAGCCCCCTCCATCTTCCACACAGCCTACACCCTCCATCCAGCCCCCTCCATCCTCCACACAGCCTACACCCTCCATCCAGCCCACCTCCATCCAGCCCCCTCCATCCTCCACACAGCCTACACCCTCCATCCAGCCCCCTCCATCCTCCACACAGCCTACACCCTCCATCCAGCCCCCTCCATCCTCCACACAGCCTACACCCTCCATCCAGCCCCCTCCATCCAGCCCCCTCCATCCTCCACACAGCCTACACCCTCCATCCAGCCCCCTCCATCCTCCCACACAGCCTACACCCTCCATCCAGCCCCCTCCATCCTCCACACAGCCTACACCCTCCATCCAGCCCCCTCCATCCTCCACACAGCCTACACCCTCCATCCAGCCCCCCCTCCATCCTCCACACAGCCTACACCCTCCATCCAGCCCCCTTTAGCCTGTCTCGCTCTACACACTCTCTCCCAGACACCAGCCCCCACTCTCAGCCCGTACCGACTCCAGTCCCCCTCCACCCCTCTCCTTGCCTGCATCCTATCCCAACCAACATATTCCTTTAGCCACCCTCCTCTTCCAGACCCCCTCCAGCCCAGCCTTCTAAAGCCCCCCCACACACACAGCCTGCAGCCCTACACCCTCCATCCCCTCTCCAGCCCAGCCTTCTAAAGCCCCCCACAGCCTGCAGCTCTACACCCTCCATCCCCCTCCAGCCCAGCTTCTAAACACAGCCTCCATCCTACACCCTCCATCCCCCTCCAGCCCAGCCTTCTAAAGCCCCCCACACACACAGCCTCCAGCCCTACACCCTCCATCCCCTCTCCAGCCTGCTCCCTCTCCACTCCGACGCCTCCAGCCCCCCTCCAGCCCAGCCTTCTAAAGCCCCCCCCCCACACACACAGCCTGCAGCTCTACACCCCCATCCCCTCTCCAGCCCACACCCAGACAGCTCTGAGCCAGACTTGCTACGCAGCCAGAGATAAAAGGCTCAGAACTGGATGGAAATCCAATGAGCCACCAATCCCTAACAAGTCTGGGTCTGTAGTCAGTCTTTTGTTGGAGCCTGATTCAAAGTAATCTGGAGAAGTAATAACCTGGACTTGAAAAGCCATTTTCTTAGCTCCTTATTAGCATAACACATACCACTCAAAATGGATGGATTGTTTGAAATAATAAAATAAAATAAAAAATCATGTTAGCAGAACCCCACTTGGTCTCAGTCACAGGAGGGAGATCAGTCAGGTCCCTGTGGTCTGTGTATTGCAAGTCCTTGTGGTCTGTGTATTGCAGGTCATTGTGGTCTGTGTATTACAGGTCCTTGTGGTCTGTGTATTACAGCTCCTTGTGGTCTGTGTATTGCAGCTCCTTGTGGTCTGTGTATTACAGGTCCTTGTGGTCTGTGTATTACAGCTCCTTGTGGTCTGTGTATTGCAGCTCCTTGTGGTCTGTGTATTGCAGGTCCTTGTGGTCTGTGTATTGCAGGTCCTTGTAGTCTGTGTATTGCAGCTCCTTGTGGTCTGTGTATTGCAGCTCCTTGTTGTCTGTGTATTACAGCTCCTTGTGGTAGAGACTACAGAGACCCAGTCTGGTAACTCTACATTAACACTACAGACTACAGAGACCCAGTCTGATAACTCTACATTAACACAACAGACTACAGAGACCCAGTCTGATAACTCTACATTAACACTACAGACTACAGGGACCCAGTCTGATAACTCTACATTAACACTACAGACTATTAACACAACAGACTACAGGGACCCAGTCTGGTAACTCTACATTAACACTACAGACTACAGAGACCCAGTCTGATAACTCTACATTAACACTACAGACTACAGAGACCCAGTCTGGTAACTCTACATTAACACTACAGACTACAGAGACCCAGTCTGGTAACTCTACATTAACACAACAGACTACAGAGACCCAGTCTGGTAACTCTACATTAACACTACAGACTACAGAGACCCAGTCTGATAACTCTACATTAACACAACAGACTACAGGGACCCAGTCTGGTAACTCTACATTAACACTACAGACTACAGAGACCCAGTCTGATAACTCTACATTAACACTACAGACTACAGAGACCCAGTCTGGTAACTCTACATTAACACTACAGACTACAGAGACCCAGTCTGATAACTCTACATTAACACAACAGACTACAGGGACCCAGTCTGATAACTCTACATTAACACTACAGACTACAGGGACCCAGTCTGGTAACTCTACATTAACACAACAGACTACAGAGACCCAGTCTGGTAACTCTACATTAACACAACAGACTATTAACACTACAGACTACAGAGACCCAGTCTGGTAACTCTACATTAACACAACAGACTACAGAGACCCAGTCTGGTAACTCTACATTAACACTACAGACTACAGAGACCCAGTCTGGTAACTCTACATTAACACTACAGACTACAGAGACCCAGTCTGATAACTCTACATTAACACTACAGACTACAGAGACCCAGTCTGGTAACTCTACATTAACACTACAGACTACAGAGACCCAGTCTGGTAACTCTACATTAACACTACAGACTACAGAGACCCAGTCTGGTAACTCTACATTAACACAACAGACTACAGAGACCCAGTCTGATAACTCTACATTAACACTACAGACTACAGAGACCCAGTCTGGTAACTCTACATTAACACAACAGACTACAGAGACCCAGTCTGATAACTCTACATTAACACAACAGACCATTAACACTACAGACTACAGAGACCCAGTCTGGTAACTCTACATTAACACTACAGACTACAGAGACCCAGTCTGGTAACTCTACATTAACACAACAGACTACAGAGACCCAGTCTGGTAACTACATTAACACTACAGACCATTAACACTACAGACTACAGAGACCCAGTCTGGTAACTCTACATTAACACAACAGACTACAGAGACCCAGTCTGGTAACTCTACATTAACACTACAGACTACAGAGACCCAGTCTGATAACTCTACATTAACACAACAGACTACAGAGACCCAGTCTGGTAACTCTACATTACACAACAGACTACAGAGACCCAGTCTGGTAACTCTACATTAACACAACAGACTATTAACACTACAGACTACAGAGACCCAGTCTGGTAACTCTACATTAACACTACAGACTACAGAGACCCAGTCTGATAACTCTACATTAACACACTACAGACTACAGAGACCCAGTCTGGTAACTCTACATTAACACTACAGACTACAGAGACCCAGTCTGGTAACTCTACATTAACACAACAGACTACAGAGACCCAGTCTGGTAACTCTACATTAACACTACAGACTACAGAGACCCAGTCTGATAACTCTACATTAACACTACAGACTACAGAGACCCAGTCTGGTAACTCTACATTAACACTACAGACTACAGAGACCCAGTCTGGTAACTCTACATTAACACAACAGACTATTAACACTACAGACTACAGAGACCCAGTCTGGTAACTCTACATTAACACAACAGACTACAGAGACCCAGTCTGGTAACTCTACATTAACACAACAGACTACAGAGACCCAGTCTGGTAACTCTACATTAACACTACAGACTACAGAGACCCAGTCTGGTAACTCTACATTAACACTACAGACTACAGAGACCCAGTCTGGTAACTCTACATTAACACAACAGACTACAGAGACCCAGGCTGGTAACTCTACATTAACACTACAGACTACAGAGACCCAGTCTGGTAACTCTACATTAACACAACAGACTACAGAGACCCAGTCTGATAACTCTACATTAACACTACAGACTACAGAGACCCAGTCTGATAACTCTACATTAACACAACAGACTACAGAGACCCATTCTGGTAACTCTACATTAACACAATAGACTACAGAGACCCAGTCTGGTAACTCTACATTAACACTACAGACTACAGAGACCCAGTCTGATAACTCTACATTAACACTACAGACTACAGAGACCCAGTCTGATAACTCTACATTAACACTACAGACTACAGAGACCCAGTCTGGTAACTCTACATTAACACAACAGACTACAGAGACCCAGTCTGATAACTCTACATTAACACTACAGACTACAGAGACCCAGTCTGGTAACTCTACATTAACACTACAGACTACAGAGACCCAGTCTGGTAACTCTACATTAACACTACAGACTACAGAGACCCAGTCTGGTAACTCTACATTAACACTACAGACTACAGAGACCCAGTCTGATAACTCTAAATTAACACTACAGACCATTAACACTACAGACTACAGAGACCCAGTCTGGTAACTCTACATTAACACAACAGACTACAGAGACCCAGTCTGGTAACTCTACATTAACACTACAGACTACAGAGACCCAGTCTGGTAACTCTACATTAACACAACAGACTACAGAGACCCAGTCTGGTAACTCTACATTAACACTACAGACTACAGAGACCCAGTCTGGTAACTCTACATTAACACTACAGACTACAGAGACCCAGTCTGGTAACTCTACATTAACACAACAGACTACAGAGACCCAGTCTGATAACTCTACATTAACACTACAGACTACAGAGACCCAGTCTGATAACTCTACATTAACACAACAGACTACAGAGACCCAGTCTGGTAACTCTACATTAACACAACAGACTACAGAGACCCAGTCTGGTAACTCTACATTAACACTACAGACTACAGGGACCCAGTCTGGTAACTCTACATTAACACTACAGACTACAGAGACCCAGTCTGGTAACTCTACATTAACACTACAGACTACAGAGACCCAGTCTGATAACTCTACATTAACACAACAGACTAATTCATGTTTAGCTGAATGAAGCAGAACTTTAAAGATGATCGTTTGAAGACGTCTCTTATAATATTGATTAAAATAATGTCTTTATACAAAACAACTTTAATTTCAGCCTGATCTTCTACAATCAGCACCAGGGGACCTTTCATGGTGAAAACAGAGTTTGGTTTTTAAGGCCCCAAACATAGACAAATGTCAAATAGAAGTTAGATGGCAGCAAATCAGCATGATTTCTGCATAACTTATATATTTCCCATTATTAATGAGGTGGACAATAGTGGAGTCAGTGAGAGAATCAAAGCCTCGTATTCAGGGGAAGACGTGTAGCGTGGGACTATAGGGGTCAGAGAATGCCAGGGCAACCTCAGTACCGCCACACATACGACAGGGTCAGTCACAGACCAGGGCTAAATGGAAGTCCTCCCCATCTAGCTTTGTGATCAATGTGTAGACTATTGTCTCTCGTTCCTTACTGCTGATTGGTGGCCTTCAGAGTTGTGTGCGTGTGTTTGTGTGTGTTTGTGTGTGTGTGTGTGGCCTGTCCTGTCCTGTGCTGCTCTGTCCTTGTCTCTGTCTCGTTCTCTCTCTCTGTCTCTGTCCCTCTCTCTCTCTCTCTCTCTCTCTCTCTCTCTCTCTCTCTCTCTCTCTCTCTCTCTCTGTCCCTGCATCTGTCCCTGTCCCTGTCTCTGCTTCTGTCTCTGTCTCTGTCCCTCTCTCTGTCCCTGCCTCTGTCACTGTCCCTGTCCCTGTCCCTGTCTCTGTCTCTGTCTCTGTCTCTGTCTCTGTCTCTGTCTCTGTCTCTGTCTCTGTCTCTGTCCCTGTCCCTGTCTCTGTCTCTGTCCCTGTCCCTGTCTCTGTCTCTGTCTCTGTCTCTGTCCCTGTCTCTGTCTCTGTCTCTGTCTCTGTCCCTGTCCCTGTCCCTGTCCCTGTCTCTGTCTCTGTCCCTGTCCCTGTCCCTGTCTCTGTCTCTGTCTCTGTCCCTGTCTTTGTATTTGTCTTTGTCTTTGTCCCTGTCTCTGTCTCTGTCTCTGTCTCTGTCTCTGTCTCTGTCTCTGTCTCTGTCTCTGTCTCTGTCTATGTCCCTGTCTCGTTCCTTGTCCCTGTCCCTGTTTCTCTCTCTGTCCCTGTCTCTGTCCCTGTTTCTGTCTCTGTCTCTGGCTCTGGCTCTGGCTCTGGCTCTGGCTCTGGCTCTGGCTCTATCTCTGTCCCTGTCTCTGTCTCTGTCCCTGTCCCTGTCCCTGTCCCTGTCCCTGTCCCTGTCCCTGTCCCTGTCTCTGGCTGGGCCCTCTCTCTCTGACCCTGTCTCTGTCCCTGTCTCTGGTTGGGCCCTCTCAGTCTGACCCTGTCCCTGTCTCTGGCTGGGCCCTCTCTCTCTGACCCTGTCTCTGTACCTGTCTCTGGCTAGGCCCTCTATCTCTGTCTCTGTCCCTGTCTCTGGCTGGGTCCTCTCTCTCAAACACTGTCTCTGTCTCTGGCTGGGCCCTCTCTCTCTGACCCTATCCCTGTCTCTGGCTGGGTCCTCTCTCTCAAACACTGTCTCTGTCTCTGGCTGGGCCCTCTCTCTCTGACCCTGTCCCTGTCTCTGGCTGGGTCCTCTCTCTCCAGATGGCAGTCTCTGATCATTTATTGATGACCAAGTTCACAGAGTGGCACCCAGCTGCTGCATTCACACTCTCCAGGCCACCACAGCTCAGCTCAGCACAGCTTAGCAACCCGAGATGCTGAATTTATTCTGCTCTCTCTCTCTCTCTCTCTCTCTCTCTCTCTCTCTCTCTCTCTCTCTCCCCCTCCCTCCCTCCCTCCTTCCCTCCCTCCCTCCCTCCTTCCCTCCCTCCCTCCCTCTCTCCCTCTCTCCCTCTCTCCCTCCCTCCATCCCTCCCTCCCTCCCTCCCTCCAACCCTCCCTCCCTCCCTCCCTCCATCCCTCGCTCCCTCCCTCCCTCCCTCCCTCCCTCCCTCCCTCCCTCCCTCCATCCATCCCTCCCTCCCTCCCTCCCTCCCTCCCTCCCTCCCTCCATCCCTCCCTCCCTCTCTCCCTCTCTCCCTCTCTCCCTCCCGCCCTCCCTCCCTCCCTCCCTCCAACCCTCCCTCCCTCCCTCCATCCATCCATCCCTCCCTCCCTCCCTCCCTCCCTCCCTCCCTCCCTCCCTCCCTCCCTCCCTCCCTCCCCTCCCTCCATCCCTCCCTCCCTCCCTCCCTCCCTCCCTCCCTCCCTCCCTCCCTCCCTCCCTCCCTCCATCCCTCCCTCCCTCCCTCCCTCCCTCCCTCCCTCCCTCCCTCCATCCCTCCCTCCCTCCCTCCATCCCTCCCTCCCTCCCTCCCTCCCTCCCTCCCTCCCTCCCTCCCTCCCTCCATCCCTCCCTCCCTCCCTCCCTCCATCCATCCCTCCCTCCCTCCCTCCCTCCCTCTCTCCCTCTCTCCCTCTCTCCCTCCCTCCCTCCCTCCCTCCCTCCCTCCCTCCCTCCAACCCTCCCTCCCTCCCTCCCTCCATCCCTCCCTCCCTCCCTCCATCCCTCCCTCCCTCCCCCTCCCTCCCTCCCTCCCTCCCTCCCTCCCTCCCTCCCTCCCTCCATCCCTCCCTCCCTCCCTCCATCCCCTCCCTCCCTCCCTGCTGTGATGTCACACTGTGGAATTTCACCCAGAAGATATGGGAGTTTTTCAAAATTGGATTTGTTTTCGAATTCTTTGTGGATCTGTGTAATCTGAGGAAATATGTCTCTCTAATATGGTCATACATTTGGCAGGAGGTTTGGAAGTGCAGCTCAGTTTCCACCTCATTTTGTGGGCAATGAGCACATAGCCGGTCTTCTCTTGAGAGCCATGTCTGCCTACGGCGGCCTTTCTCAATAGCAAGGCTATGCTCACTAAGTCTGTACATGCTTTCCTTAATTTTGGGTTAGTCACAGTGGTCAGGTATTCTGCCGCTGTGTACTCTCTGTTTAGGGCCAAATAGCATTCTCGTTTGCTCTGTTTTTTGTTCATTCTTTCCAATGTGTCAAGTAATTATCTTTTCGTTTTCTCATGATTTGATTGGGTCTAATTGTGTTGCTGTCTTGGGGCTCTGTGGGGTGTGTTTGTATTTGTGAACAGAACCCCAGGACCAGTTTGTTTAATTTCTCTGTAGGTGGTAGCTTTGTTATGGAAAGTTTGGGAATCACTTTCTTTGAGGTGGTTGTAGAATTTTACTTCTTCGGGCTAGGGGGCAGTATTTGGAAGTTTGGATGAATGAGGTGCCCAAAGTAAACTGCCTGTTACTCAGGCCCAATATCTAGGATATGCATCTAAAGTTTCCAAAACTGTTAAAATAATGTCTCTGAGTATAACATAACTGATATGGCAGGCAAAAACCCGAGGACAATCCATCCAGAATGTTTTTTCTCCAGCTCATCCTTGATTACTTTGGCTGTCAATGGGAATATAAAATGAATACCTCTCAGAGTGCAGTTCCTAGGGCTTCCACTAGATGTCAACAGCCTTTAGAAAGAGTTCCATGCTTGTTTTGTTGAAAAATGAGCTAGAATTTGTAGTTTTAGTAAGTGGCTCGTAAGTAAGTGTAGTGTTTGTTGCGTGTTCCGGTGAGGGCGCGTACTTTGTTATTTATCTCCGATAATGGTCTCCGGTATTCTTAAATTTGATTGTCTATTTAGATTGTAGGGTACCTGAGGATTGATTAGGAATGTTGTTTGATATGTTTGGAATAAGTTTAGTTTACGGGATTCATTTGTATGCATTTTGAACGAGGGAAATCGGTGATTACTGAGTCTAGCACGCCAATGAAATAGAATTTTTGGGGATATAAGGAAGGACTTTTATCGAACAAAAGCACCATTTGTTATGTAGCCGGGACCCTTGTGATTGCAACCAGATGAAGACCTTCAAAGGTAAGTGATTTATTTTATTGCTATTTCTGACTTTCGTGATGCCTCTGCTTGGTTGGAAAATGTATGTAATGCTTTTGTGTGCATGGGGCGCTGTCCTCAGATAATCGCATGGTGTGCTTTCGCCGTAAAGCCTTTTTGAAATCTGACAACGTGGCTGGAATAACAACAAGTTAAGCTTTTAAATGATGTATGACACTTGTATTTTCATGAATGTTTAATGTTACGATTTCTGTAATTTGATTTTCACGTTCTGCAATTTCACCGGATGTTGTCGAGGTGAGACGCTAGCGTCCCAATGATCCGTAAGAAGTTAACATCTCTTTTCTGGATTTTGATACTTAGCGTGTATCGTCTCTCTCTCTCTGTCTCTCTCTCTCGCTTTCTCTCCACTCTCTCTCTATCCACCCCCTCTCAATTCAAGTGGGACATTATTGGAATGGGAAACATGAGTTTATATTGCCAAAGCAAGTGAAATAAACAATAAACTGTCACTCCCTGATCTGTTTCATCTGTCTTTGTGCTTGTCTCCACCCCCCTCCAGGTGTCGCCCATCTTCTTCATTATCCCCCGTGTATTTATACCTGTGTTCTCTGTTTGTCTGTTAACAGTTTGTTTTGTTCGTAGAAACCACCCGCATTTTGTTTCTTTGCTCCCGCCTGTTCCTTGTCTCCTGTTTTCTAGTTTCCCGGTTCTGACCATTTCTGCCCGCCCCTGATCCTGAACCTGCCTGTCGTCCCGTACCTTTGCCCCACTACTCTGAATTACTGACCTCTGTCTGACCTGACCCTGAGCCTGTCTGTCTGACCTGACCCTGAGCCCCACTACTCAGGGTAACCGACCTCTGTCTGACCTGACCCTGAACCTGCCTGTCGTCTTGTACCTTTGCCCCACTACTCTGAATTACCGACCTCTGTCTGACCTGACCTTGAACCTGTCTGTCGTCCTGTACTTTTGCCTCACTACTCTGAATTACCGATCTCTGTCTGACCTGACCCTGAACCTGCCTGTCGTCTTGTACCTTTGCCCCACTACTCTGAATTACTGACCTCTGTCTGACCTGACCTTGAACCTGTCTGTCGTCCTGTACTTTTGCCTCACTACTCTGAATTACCGACATCTGTCTGACCTGACCCTGAGCCTCACTACTCTGAATTACCGACATCTGTCTGACCTGACCCTGAGCCTCACTACTCTGAATTACCGATCTCTGTCTGACCTGACCCTGAACCTGTCTGTCGTCCTGTACCTTTGCCTCACTACTCTGAATTACCGACCTCTGTCTGACCTGACCCTGAGCCCGTCTGCTGTTCTAGTGCTTTACATCCTCTTGAGATTTTTGACTCCTGCCTGCCTTGACCTGTTGTTGTCCTGCCTTGACCTGTTGTTGTCCTGCCTTGACCTGTTGTTGTCCTGCCTTGACCTGTTGTTTTCCTGCCTTGACCTGTTGTTTTCCTGCCTTGACCTGTTGTTGTCCTGCCTTGACCTGTTGTTGTCCTGCCTTGACCTGTTGTTGTCCTGCCTTGACCTGTTGTTGTCCTGCCTTGACCTGTTGTTTTCCTGCCTTGACCTGTTGTTGTCCTGCCTTGACCTGTTGTTTTCCTGCCTTGACCTGTTGTTGTCCTGCCTTGACCTGTTGTTGTCCTGCCTTGACCTGTTGTTTTCCTGCCTTGACCTGTTGTTGTCCTGCCTTGACCTGTTGTTTTCCTGCCTTGACCTTTTGTTTTCCTGCCTTGACCTGTTGTTTTCCTGCCTTGACCTGTTGTTGTCCTGCCTTGACCTGTTGTTGTCCTGCCTTGACCTGTTGTTTTCCTGCCTTGACCTGTTGTTGTCCTGCCTTGACCTGTTGTTTTCCTGCCTTGACCTGTTGTTTTCCTGCCTTGACCTGTTGTTGTCCTGCCTTGACCTGTTGTTTTCCTGCCTTGACCTGTTGTTTTCCTGCCTTGACCTGTTGTTGTCCTGCATTGACCTGTTGTTGTCCTGCCTTGACCTGTTGTTTTCCTGCCTTGACCTGTTGTTTTACTGCCTTGACCTGTTGTTTTCCTGCCTTGACCTGTTGTTTTCCTGCCTTGACCTGTTGTTTTCCTGCCTTGACCTGTTGTTGTCCTGCCTTGACCTGTTGTTTTCCTGCCTTGACCTGTTGTTGTCCTGCCTTGACCTGTTGTTTTACTGCCTTGACCTGTTGTTGTCCTGCCTTGACCTGTTGTTGTCCTGCCTTGACCTGTTGTTTTCCTGCCCCTGTTTTAACAATAAACTTTACTTTCTTCAACACTCTCTGCACCTTAAAACGTGATATTAACAAAAGTGAGAAGAAATAAAAAACAACAACATCAAAATAAAAACAATAAACAATTAAAGGTTTCAAAAGGATAAAGACATTTAATGTAATATTATCAGCTGTGTGGAGTGAAATATGTGTCTCTAATATGGTCATACATTGGGCAGGAGGTTAGCAAGTGCAGCTCAGTTTCCACCTCATTTTGTGGGCAGTGAGCACATAGCCTGTCTTCTCTTGAGAGCCATGTCTGCCTATGGCGGCCTTTCTCAATAGCAAGGCTATGCTCAATGAGTCTCTCGCGCTCTCTTTCTTTTTAGACAGCCATGTTAAAACTAAGTGTACGTCCCAACCGGTACGCCATTCCCTACGTAGTGCACTACTTTGAACTGAGCCCTATGGGCCCTATAGAAGGAATAGTGTCCCACTTGGCACGTAAACTAACTGTCGACTTCAGGCACAGAGTATGTGATTCCTTATGTTGCCAGATGTTATGAATTCCCCTCTGCTCAGGGACTGACTGGAATGTACAGTCTCCGATGAAGGCAGAACGCAGGACAGTGGAGCATCTCTCTGGGTCCTAGGAATGTACAGTCTCTGATGAAGGCAGAACGCAGGACAGTGGAGCGTCTCTCTGGGTCCTAGGACTGAACAGTCATTGATGAAGGCAGAACACAGGACAGTTTCTGTCTGGGACAGGAATGTACAGTCTCTGATGAAGAACACAGGACAGTGGAGCGTCTGTCTGGGACCTAGGAATGTCCAGTCTCTGATGAACGCAGGACAGTGCCTGTCTGGGACCTAGGAATGTACAGTCTCTGATGAAGGCAGTGCAGGACAGTTGCGTGTCTGGGACCTAGGAATCTACAGTCTCTGATGAAGGCAGAACACAGGTGTGTGGTTTGTCTGTCTGTCCTAGGAATGCAGTCTGTTGAATACAGACCACAGGACAGTGGAGTCTGTCTGGGTCCTAGGAATGTACAGTCTGTTGAATCAGACCACAGGACAGTGGAGCTGTCTGGGCCTGTGTCCTGAATGTGTGTGAATACAGACCACAGGACAGTGGAGCGTCTGTCGTGTCCTAGGACTGTACAGTCATTTCAGGCATTTCCATGTACAGAGTGTTGAAGGAGGAAATAGGTGACAGTTTGTCTTGTGTCTGCCTTCAACAGTGCCTGTGTGTGTGTGTGTGTGTTTGCGTGTCTGCCTTCGTGCCTGTGTGTGTGTGTGTGTGTTTGCGTGTCGGCGTGCGTGCCTGTGTGTGTGTGTGTTTGCGTGTCTGCGTGCGTGCCTGTGTGTGTGTGTGTGTGTTTGCGTGTCTGCCTTCATGCCTGTGTGTGTGTGTGTGTGTGTGTGTGTGTGTGTGTGTGTGTGTGTGTGTGTGTGTGTGTGTGTGTGTGTGTGTGTGTGTGTGTGTGTGTGTGTGTGTGTGTGTGTGTGTGTGTTGTGTTTGCGTGTCGGCGTGCGTGCCTGTGTGTGTGTGTGTTTGCATGTCTGCGTGCGTGCCTGTGTGTGTGTGTGTGTGTGTTTGCGTGTGTGTGTTGTGTGTGTGTGTGTGTGTGTGTGTGTGTGTGTGTGTGTGTGTGTGTGTGTGTGTGTGTGTGTGTGTGTGTTTGCGTGTCGGCGTGTGTGTGTGTGTTTGTGTTTGCGTGTCTGAGTGCGTGCCTGTGTGTGTTTGCGTGTGTTTGCATGTGTGTGTGAGACCCTTGCTGACCCCTGGCAGGATTAAAATTCAGCAGGGGTCTCCTGTCAATTTGTCCTCTACCCCAATATAATCTGTGCCTGTCTCTCTCTAAAATCACTAACACAGAGAGCTCTTACTCGTATGTATCTTTACGTTAGAACTGAGAGACTGACCTACAGGTCTTTAGAACTGAGAGACTGACCTGTAGGTCTTTAAAACTGAGAGACTGACCTGTAGGTCTTTAAAACTGAGAGACTGACCTGTAGGTCTTTAGAACTGAGTGTGTTTGCAGGTCTTTAGAACTGAGAGACTGACCTGTAGGTCTTTAAAACTGAGACTGACCTGTAGGTCTTTAAAACTGAGAGACTGACCTGTAGGTCTTTAGAACTGAGAGACGGACCTACAGGTCTTTAGAACTGAGAGACGGACCTACAGGTCTTTAGAACTGAGAGTGTGTGTACAGGTCTTTAGAACTGTCGGACTGACCTACAGGTCTTTAGAACTGAGAGACTGACCAGTAGGTGTTTGAGAGACTGACCTGTAGGTGCCTTAGAACTGAGAGACTGACCAGTAGGTCTTTTGAGTGACTGACCTGTAGGTCTTTAGAACTGTGAGACCAGTAGGTCTTTGCTGACCCCTACAGGTCTTTAGAATGAAGACTGACCAGTAGGTCTTTAAAACTGTCAACTTGTCCTGTAGGTCTTTAGAACTGATAATCTGTCTTTAAAACTGAGAGACTGATCTAGGTCTTTAGAACTAAAATCAGGTCTTTAACACAGAGAGACTGACCTTAGGTCTTTAAAACTGAGAGTATCTTTAGGTCTTTAGAACTGAGAGACGGACCTACAGGTCTTTAGAACTGAGAGACTGACCTGTAGGTCTTTAGAACTGAGAGACTGACCAGTAGGTCTTTAGAACTGAGAGACTGACCAGTATGTCTTTAGAACTGAGAGACTGACCTGTAGGTCTTTAGAATGTCTTTAAACTACCGTAGGTCTTTAGAACTGAGAGACTGAAAGGTCTTTAGAATATGACTGTAGGTCTTTAGAACTGAGAGTCTTGAAATGTCTTTAGAACTGAAATGACCTAGGTCTAGAACTGAGAGACAAGTAGGTCTTTAGAACTACACCTGTAGGTCTTTAGAACTGAGAGACCCAGTAGGTCTTTAGAACTGAAGACTGAAGTAGGTCTTTAGAACTGAGAGACTGCCCCAGTCTTTAGAACTGAGAGACTGACACTAAGACAAGGTCTTTAGAACTGAGAGACAGTGTAGGTCTTTAGAACTGAGAGACCCAGGTCTTTAGAACTGAGAGACAAGGAGCTACAGTAGGTCTTTAGAACAGCCAGCCCCAGTCTTTAAGAACAAGGGCTACAGTAGTCTTTAGAACCAGCCCCAGTCTTTAGAACTGAGAGACCTTGTTGTCTTTCTGAGAGACTGACAGGTCTTTAGAAATGAGAGACTGACCAGTATGTCTTTAGAACTGAGAGACTGACCCAGGTCTTTGAACTGAAAAGGTCTTTAGAAGAGAGACTGACCAGTAGGTCTTTAGAACTGAGAGCCAGCCCCAGTGGGTCTTTAGAACTGAAGACAAGGACCTACAGGTCTTTAGAACTCTGCAGACTGACCCCAGTCTTTAGAACTGAGAGACTCTGAGGTCTTTAAAACTGAGAGACTGAAGTAGGTCTTTAGAAGTGAGAGACTGACCTAGGTCTTTAGAACCAGACCCCAGTCCTTTAGAACTGAAGACTGACCTCTAGGTCTTTAGAACTGAGTAGACTGACCTGTACTTTAGAACTGAGAGACTGACCTCTAGGTCTTTAGAACTGAGAGACTGACAGGTCTTAGAACTGAGAGACTGACCTGTAGGTCTTTAGAACTGAGAGACTGACCCAGTCTTTAGAACTGAGACTGACACTAAGACAAGGAGCTACATGTAGCTCTACTAGGTCTTTAGAACTGAGAGACTGACCTGTAGGTATTTAAATGTCTTTAAATACCGTTATGTCTTTAAATGTAATGAAAGGCCTTGAAATGTCCTTGAAATGTCCTCTGACACTAAGACAAGGGGCTACAGTATATTTGCGGCCAGCCCCAGTCACCCCTTGTTACCTCTCTGACACTAAGACAAGGGGCTACAGTAGCTCTACAGCCAGCCCCAGTCCTCTCTGACACTAAGACAAGGAGCTACAGTAGCTCTGCAGCCAGGCCCAGTCCTCTCTAACACTAAGACAAGGAGCTACAGTAGCTCTACAGCCAGCCCCAGTCCTCTCTGACACTATAAGACAAGGGCTACAGTAGCTCTGCAGCCAGGCCCAGTCCTCTCTGACACTAAGACAAGGGGCTACAGTAGCTCTGCGGCCAGCCCCAGTCACCCCATGTCCTCTCTGACACTAAGACAAGGGGCTACAGTAGCTCTGCAGCCACGCCCAGTAACCCCATGTTACCTCTCTGACACTACACTCAACACAGGTTCAGGTAGAGGACTCTCAGTGTTTGACACTAAGACCAGAACACAGGGAGTAGCTCTACACAGCCCCAGTCCTCTGAGGAGGACAGAAGACAGGGAGACCAGTAGCTCTTCAGAGGACAGCACTCAGAGAGAGGGGAGACCAGACCACTGCATTTCAGCCATATGGAATAGAAAGACACTCAGAGAGAGGGGAGACCAGACCACTGCATTTCAGCCATATGGAATAGAAAGACACTCACAGAGAGGGAGACCAGACCACTGCATTTCAGCCATATGGAATAGAAAGACAAGGGGCCAGACCAGTCAGCCATATGGAATAGAAAGACACTCAGAGAGAGGGGAGACCAGACCACTGCATTTCAGCCATATGACACTAAGAAAGACACTCAGAGAGAGGGGAGACCAGACCACTGCATTTCAGCCATATGGAATAGAAAGACACTCAGAGAGAGGGAGACCAGACCACTGCATTTCAGCCATATGGAATAGAAAGACACTCAGAGAGAGGGGAGACCAGACCACTGCATTTCAGCCATATGGAATAGAAAGACACTCAGAGAGAGGGGAGACCAGACACTGCATTTCAGCCATATGGAATAGAAAGACACTCAGAGAGTGGGAGACCAGACCACTGCATCCTCAGCCATATGGAATAGAAAGACACTCAGAGAGAGGGGAGACCAGTGCATTTCAGCCATATGGAATAGAAAGACACTCAGAGAGAGGGGAGACCAGACCACTGCATTTCAGCCATATGGAATAGAAAGACACTCAGAGAGGGAGTTCTCAGCCATAGGAAAGACACTCAGAGAGAGGGGAGACCAGACCACTGCATTTCAGCCATATGGAATAGAAAGACACTCAGAGAGAGGGGAGACCAGACCACTGCATTTCAGCCATATGGAATAGAAAGACACTCAGAGAGAGGGGAGACCAGACCACTGCATTTCAGCCATATGGAATAGAAAGACACTCAGAGAGAGGGGAGACCAGACCACTGCATTTCAGCCATATGGAATAGAAAGACACTCAGAGAGAGGGGAGACCAGACCACTGCATTTCAGCCATATGGAATAGAAAGACACTCAGAGAGAGGGGAGACCAGACCACTGCATTTCAGCCATATGGAATAGAAAGACACTCAGAGAGAGGGGAGACCAGACCACTGCATTTCAGCCATATGGAATAGAAAGACACTCAGAGAGAGGGGAGACCAGACCACTGCATTTCAGCCATATGGAATAGAAAGACACTCAGAGAGAGGGGAGACCAGACCACTGCATTTCAGCCATATGGAATAGAAAGACACTCAGAGAGAGGGAGACCAGACCACTGCATTTCAGCCATATGGAATAGAAAGACACTCAGAGAGAGGGAGACCAGACCACTGCATTTCAGCCATATGGAATAGAAAGACACTCAGAGAGAGGGGAGACCAGACCACTGCATTTCAGCCATATGGAATAGAAAGACACTCAGAGAGAGGGGAGACCAGACCACTGCATTTCAGCCATATGGAATAGAAAGACACTCAGAGAGAGGGAGACCAGACCACTGCATTTCAGCCATATGGAATAGAAAGACACTCAGAGAGAGGGGAGACCAGACCACTGCATTTCAGCCATATGGAATAGAAAGACACTCAGAGAGAGGGGAGACCAGACCACTGCATTTCAGCCATATGGAATAGAAAGACACTCAGAGAGAGGGGAGACCAGACCACTGCATTTCAGCCATATGGAATAGAAAGACACTCAGAGAGGGGAGACCAGACCACTGCATTTCAGCCATATGGAATAGAAAGACACTCAGAGAGAGGGGAGACCAGACCACTGCATTTCAGCCATATGGAATAGAAAGACACTCAGAGAGAGGGGAGACCAGACCACTGCATTTCAGCCATATGGAATAGAAAGACACTCAGAGAGAGGGAGACCAGACCACTGCATTTCAGCCATATGGAATAGAAAGACACTCAGAGAGAGGGAGACCAGACCACTGCATTTCAGCCATATGGAATAGAAAGACACTCAGAGAGAGGGGAGACCAGACCACTGCATTTCAGCCATATGGAATAGAAAGACACTCAGAGAGAGGGGAGACCAGACCACTGCATTTCAGCCATATGGAATAGAAAGACACTCAGAGAGAGGGGAGACCAGACCACTGCATTTCAGCCATATGGAATAGAAAGACACTCAGAGAGAGGGGAGACCAGACCACTGCATTTCAGCCATATGGAATAGAAAGACACTCAGAGAGAGGGGAGACCAGACCACTGCATTTCAGCCATATGGAATAGAAAGACACTCAGAGAGAGGGGAGACCAGACCACTGCATTTCAGCCATATGGAATAGAAAGACACTCAGAGAGAGGGGAGACCAGACCACTGCATTTCAGCCATATGGAATAGAAAGACACTCAGAGAGAGGGAGACCAGACCACTGCATTTCAGCCATATGGAATAGAAAGACACTCAGAGAGAGGGGAGACCAGACCACTGCATTTCAGCCATATGGAATAGAAAGACACTCAGAGAGAGGGGAGACCAGACCACTGCATTTCAGCCATATGGAATAGAAAGACACTCAGAGAGAGGGGAGACCAGACCACTGCATTTCAGCCATATGGAATAGAAAGACACTCAGAGAGAGGGGAGACCAGACCACTGCATTTCAGCCATATGGAATAGAAAGACACTCAGAGAGAGGGGAGACCAGACCACTGCATTTCAGCCATATGGAATAGAAAGACACTCAGAGAGAGGGGAGACCAGACCACTGCATTTCAGCCATATGGAATAGAAAGACACTCAGAGAGAGGGGAGACCAGACCACTGCATTTCAGCCATATGGAATAGAAAGACACTCAGAGAGAGGGGAGACCAGACCACTGCATTTCAGCCATATGGAATAGAAAGACACTCAGAGAGAGGGGAGACCAGACCACTGCATTTCAGCCATATGGAATAGAAAGACACTCAGAGAGAGGGGAGACCAGACCACTGCATTTCAGCCATATGGAATAGAAAGACACTCAGAGAGAGGGGAGACCAGACCACTGCATTTCAGCCATATGGAATAGAAAGACACTCAGAGAGAGGGGAGACCAGACCACTGCATTTCAGCCATATGGAATAGAAAGACACTCAGAGAGAGGGGAGACCAGACCACTGCATTTCAGCCATATGGAATAGAAAGACACTCAGAGAGAGGGGAGACCAGACCACTGCATTTCAGCCATATGGAATAGAAAGACACTCAGAAAGAGAGGGGAGACCAGACCACTGCATTTCAGCCATATGGAATAGAAAGACACTCAGAGAGAGGGGAGACCAGACCACTGCATTTCAGCCATATGGAATAGAAAGACACTCAGAGAGAGGGGAGACCAGACCACTGCATTTCAGCCATATGGAATAGAAAGACACTCAGAGAGAGGGGAGACCAGACCACTGCATTTCAGCCATATGGAATAGAAAGACACTCAGAGAGAGGGGAGACCAGACCACTGCATTTCAGCCATATGGAATAGAAAGACACTCAGAGAGAGGGGAGACCAGACCACTGCATTTCAGCCATATGGAATAGAAAGACACTCATTTCAGCCATATGGAATAGAAAGAGAGAGGGGAGACCAGACCACTGAGGCCCAGTAGAAGATCTGTTAAGAAAACTCCCAGTTAGAAACCAAACACAGACTCACAAAGACAAAGATGGAGGAGAAATACAGACTCCCAGAGACAGAGATGGAGGAGAAGGACAGACTCCCAGAGACAGAGATGGAGGAGAAGGACAGACTCCCAGAGACAGAGATGGATGAGAAGGACAGACTCCCAGAGACAGAGATGGAGGAGAAGGACAGACTCCCAGAGACAGAGATGGATGAGAAGGACAGACTCCCAGAGACAGAGATGGATGAGAAGGACAGACTCCCAGAGACAGAGATGGATGAGAAGGACAGACTCCCAGAGACAGAGATGGATGAGAAGGACAGACTCACAAAGACAAAGATGGAGGAGAAATACAGACTCCCAGAGACAGAGATGGAGGAGAAGGACAGACTCACAAAGACAAAGATGGAGGAGAAATACAGACTCCCAGAGACAGAGATGGAGGAGAAGGACAGACTCACAAAGACAGAGATGGAGGAGAAATACAGACTCCCAGAGACAGAGATGGATGAGAAGGACAGACTCACAAAGACAAAGATGGAGGACAGACTCACAAAGACAAAGATGGAGGAGAAATACAGACTCACAAAGACAAAGATGGAGGAGAAATACAGACTCACAAAGACAAAGATGGAGGAGAAATACAGACTCACAAAGACAAAGATGGAGGAGAAATACAGACTCCCAGAGACAGAGATGGATGAGAAGGACAGACTCCCAGAGACAGAGATGGAGGAGAAGGACAGACTCCCAGAGACAGAGATGGATGAGAAATACAGACTCCCAGAGACAGAGATGGAGGAGAAGGACAGACTCCCAGAGACAGAGATGGATGAGAAGGACAGACTCCCAGAGACAGAGATGGAGGAGAAGGACAGACTCCCAGAGACAGAGATGGATGAGAAGGACAGACTCCCAGAGACAGAGATGGAGGAGAAGGACAGACTCCCAGAGACAGAGATAGATGAGAAGGACAGACTCCCAGAGACAGAGATGGAGGAGAAGGACAGACTCCCAGAGACAGAGATGGATGAGAAGGACAGACTCCCAGAGACAGAGATGGATGAGAAGGACAGACTCCCAGAGACAGAGATGAATGAGAAGGACAGACTCCCAGAGACAGAGATGGATGAGAAGGACAGACTCCCAGAGACAGAGATGGATGAGAAGGACAGACTCCCAGAGACAGAGATGGATGAGAAGGACAGACTCCCAGAGACAGAGATGGATGAGAAGGACAGACTCCCAGAGACAGAGATGGATGAGGACAGACTCCCAGAGACAGAGATGGATGAGAAGGACAGACTCCCAGAGACAGAGATGGATGAGAAGGACAGACTCCCAGAGACAGAGATGGATGAGAAGGACAGACTCCCAGAGACAGAGATGGACGAGAAGGACAGACTCCCAGAGACAGAGATGGATGAGAAGGACAGACTCCCAGAGACAGAGATGGATGAGAAGGACAGACTCCCAGAGACAGAGATGGATGAGAAGGACAGACTACCAGAGACAGAGATGGATGAGAAGTACAGACTCCTAGAGACAGAGATGGAGGAGAAGGACAGACTCCCAGAGACAGAGATGGATGAGAAGGAAAGACTCCCAGAGACAGAGATGGAGGAGAAGGACAGACTCCCAGAGACAGAGATGGATGAGAAACACAGACTCCCAGAGACAGAGATGGACGAGAAGGACAGACTCCCAGAGACAGAGATGGATGAGAAGGACAGACTCCCAGAGACAGAGATGGATGAGAAGGACAGACTCCCAGAGACAGAGATGGATGAGAAGGACAGACTACCAGAGACAGAGATGGATGAGAAGTACAGACTCCTAGAGACAGAGATGGAGGAGAAGGACAGACTCCCAGAGACAGAGATGGATGAGAAGGAAAGACTCCCAGAGACAGAGATGGAGGAGAAGGACAGACTCCCAGAGACAGAGATGGATGAGAAACACAGACTCCCAGAGACAGAGATGGATGAGAAGGACAGACTCCCAGAGACAGAGATGGATGAGAAGGACAGACTCCCAGAGAAAGAGATGGAGGAGGAGGACAGACTCCCAGAGACAGAGATGGATGAGAAGGATAGACTCCCAGAGATCGAGATGGATGAGAAGGACAGACTCCCAGAGACAGAGATGGATGAGAAGGACAGACTCCCAGAGACAGAGATGGATGAGAAGGACAGACTCCCAGAGACAGAGATGGATGAGAAGGACAGACTCCCAGAGACAGAGATGGAGGAGAAGGACAGACTCCCAGAGACAGAGATGGATGAGAAGGACAGACTCCCAGAGACAGAGATGGATGAGAAGGACAGACTCCCAGACACCGAGATGGATGAGAAGGACAGACTCCCAGAGACAGAGATGGATTAGAAGGGAGAGAAAGAGAGACACCTGTGGTTTCTGCAGGCTTTGACAGAGAGGCAGATGGCCCTGTGTAGGGAGTACGAGGAACATGCTGTGCTGCCTACCACACACACTCAGATACACTCACACACACACACACTCAGATACACTCACACACACACTCAGATACACTCACACACACATTCAGATACACTCACACACACACACTCAGATACACTCACACACACACACAGATACACTCACACACACACTCAGATACACTCACACACACACACTCAGATACACTCACACACACACTCAGATAGACTCACACACACTCAGATACACTCACACACACACTCAGATACACACACACACACACTCAGATACACTCACAAAAACACACAAACACTCTCAGACACACACACACACACACACACACACACATACACACACAGACAGACAGACAGACAGACAGACAGACAGACAGACAGACAGACAGACAGACAGACAGACAGACAGACAGACAGACAGACAGACAGACAGACAGACAGACAGACAGACAGACAGACAGACAGACAGACACACACACACACACACACACACACACACACAGACACAGAGAGAGGTGTCCCAGACAGCACTAGTTGTTTCGTGCCACCTCTGAGAACAAAGAAAAAACACCGGCATCAGTTTTAATGATAATCTCTTTGTCCCTAATCTGGTCTAGTCAGGGAATAACAGGGTGTACATTCCAAACGGTACCCTATTCCCTACAGTGCACACATCATGTGACCATGGCCAAAAAAGGCTCTGGTCAAAAGTAATGAATTATATAGGGAATAGGGTGCCATTGGAAACACTCACAGGGAGTTTGGTCAGGGAAGGAAACAGGGAGGACTGGCTTTCCATGGGCTGCTTTTTCCATGCACGTATTAAACAGTTCTAACCCGTTTGCGAGCCAGATGTAAAATAGTTTTTTAAAGACTGTAGGTTCTGCGTCCCAATTGGCACACTATTCCCTATATAATGTACTACTTTTGACCAGGGCCCATAGGGAATAGGGTGCAATTTGGGATACAACTACTCTTTATATCAGGAAGCTGGACCTCCTGACTGCAATTCTCAGTCTCAGTTTGTTTCCGTGATGGAAAACTTGATATAAAAACAACCCTTATAGCAGAGATATAAACCAACCCTTATAGTGGAGATAGAAAACAACCCTTATAGTGGAGATATAAAACAACCCTTATAGTGGAGATATAAACCAACCCTTATAGTGGAGATAGAAAACAACCCTTATAGTGGAGATAGAAAACAACCCTTATAGTGGAGATATAAACTAACCCTTATAGTGGAGATAGAAAACAACCCTTATAGTGGAGATATAAAACAACCCTTATAGTGGAGATAGAAAACAACCCTTATAGTGGAGATATAAAACAACCCTTATAGTGGAGATATAAACCTGAGATATAAAACAACCCTTATAGTGGAGATAGAAACCAACCCTTATAGTGGAGATATAAACCAACCCTTATAGTGGAGATAGAAAACAACCCTTATAGTGGAGATAGAAACCAACCCTTATAGTGGAGATATAAACCAACCCTTATAGTGGAGATATACAACAACCCTTATAGTGGAGATATACAACAACCCTTATAGTGGAGATAGAAACCTGAGATACTTAACAACCCTTATAGTGGAGATAGAAACCAACCCTTATAGTGGAGAGATAAAACAACCCTTATAGTGGAGATATAAAAACAACCCTTATAGTGGAGATAGAAACCAACCCTTATAGTGGAGATATAAACCAACCCTTATAGTGGAGATATAAAACAACCCTTATAGTGGAGATATAAACCAACCCTTATAGTGGAGATATACAACAACCCTTATAGTGGAGATATACAACAACCCTTATAGTGGAGATAGAAACCTGAGATACTTAACAACCCTTATAGTGGAGATATAGAACAACCCTTATAGTGGAGATAGAAAACAACCCTTATAGTGCAGATATAAAACAACCCTTATAGTGGAGATACTTAACAACCCTTATAGTGGAGATATAAACCAACCCTTATAGTGGAGATATAAAACAACCCTTATAGTGGAGATATAAACCAACCCTTATAGTGGAGATATACAACAACCCTTATAGTGGAGATATACAACAACCCTTATAGTGGAGATACTTAACAACCCTTATAGTGGAGATATAGAACAACCCTTATAGTGCAGATATAAAACAACCCTTATAGTGGAGATAGAAACCTGAGATACTTAACAACCCTTATAGTGGAGATATAGAACAACCCTTATAGTGGAGATAGAAAACAACCCTTATAGTGCAGATATAAAACAACCCTTATAGTGGAGATACTTAACAACCCTTATAGTGGAGATACTTAACAACCCTTATAGTGGAGATATAAAACAACCCTTATAGTGGAGATACTTAACAACCCTTATAGTGGATATATAAACCAACCCTTATAGTGGAGATATAAACCAACCCTTATAGTGGAGATATAAAACAACCCTTATAGTGGAGATATAAAACAACCCTTATAGTGGAGATACTTAACAACCCTTATAGTGCAGATATAAAACAACCCTTATAGTGGAGATATAAAACAACCCTTATAGTGAAGATAGAACAACAACCCTTATAGTGCAGATATAAAACAACCCTTATAGTGAAGATATAAAACAACCCTTATAGTGGAGATAGAACAACAACCCTTATAGTGGAGATACTTAACAACCCTTATAGTGGAGATACTTAACAACCCTTATGGTGGAGATAGAAAACAACCCTTATAGTGGAGATATAAAACAACCCTTATAGTGGAGATATAAACCAACCCTTATAGTGGAGATATAAACCAACCCTTATAGTGGAGATATAAACCTGAGATATAAAACAACCCTTATTGTGGAGATAGAAAACAACCCTTATAGTGGAGATAGAAAACAACCCTTATAGTGGAGATATAAAACAACCCTTATAGTGGGGAGATAAAACAACCCTTATAGTGGAGATAGAAAACAACCCTTATAGTGGAGATAGAAAACAACCCTTATAGTGGAGATAGAAACCAACCCTTATAGTGGAGATATAAACCAACCCTTATAGTGGAGATATAAAACAACCCTTATAGTGGAGATATAAACCAACCCTTATAGTGGAGATATAAACCAACCCTTATAGTGGAGATAGAAAACAACCCTTATAGTGGAGATAGAAAACAACCCTTGAACCTTGCTTTTCTTCAGCAGGGACAGGGAAGATGGTTAAAATTGATGGAAAGATGGATGGAGCCAAATACAGGACCATTCTGGAAGAAAACCTGATGGAGTCTGCAAAAGACCTGAGACTGGGACGGAGATTTGTCTTCCAACAAGACAATGATCCAAAACATAAAGCAAAATCTACAATGGAATGGTTCAAAAATAAACATATCCAGGTGTTAGAACGGCCAAGTCAAAGTCCAGACCTGAATCCAATCGAGAATCTGTGGAAAGAACTGAAAACTGCTGTTCACAAATGCTCTCCATCCAACCTCACTGAGCTCGAGCTGTTTTGCAAGGAGGAATGGGAAAAATGTCAGTCTCTCGATGTGCAAAACTGATAGGCATACCCCAAGCGACTTACAGCTGTAATCGCAGCAAAAGGTGGCGCTACAAAGTATTAACTTAAGGGGGCTGAATAATTTTGCACGCCCAATTTTTCAGTTTTTGATTTGTTAAAAAAGTTTGAAATATCCAATAAATGTCGTTCCACTTCATGATTGTGTCCCACTTGTTGTTGATTCTTCACAAAAAATACAGTTTTATATCTTTATGTTTGAAGCCTGAAATGTGGCAAAAGGTCGCAAAGTTCAAGGGGGCCGAATACTTTCGCAAGGCACTGTATCTAGAGGACACACACATAACTTTTACATGATGTTTTCTGAATAACATTATTGTGTAAAGAAAGAACGGAAGAGTTCACTGGCTACATAATAAACGGTCAATGGGAGGTGCTGTTACTCATGAGTTGGGACTCAGGGTATCAAGGAACCATCACGATAAACAGAGTGGGAACACAGTCAGGGGGCTCAGGGTAGAGAGGAACCATCAGGTCAGGGGACAGAGAGACAGGAGGAACCATCAGGTCAGGGGACAGAGAGACAGGAGGAACCATCAGGTCAGGGGACAGAGAGACAGGAGGAACCATCAGGTCAGGGGACAGAGAGACAGGAGGAACCATCAGGTCAGGGGACAGAGAGACAGGAGGAACCATCAGGTCAGGGGACAGAGAGACAGGAGGAACCATCAGGTCAGGGGACAGAGAGACAGGAGGAACCATCAGGTCAGGGGACAGAGAGACAGGAGGAACCATCAGGTCAGGGGACAGAGAGACAGGAGGAACCATCAGGTCAGGGGACAGAGAGACAGGAGGAACCATCAGGTCAGGGGACAGAGAGACAGGAGGAACCATCAGGTCAGGGGACAGAGAGACAGGAGGAACCATCAGGTCAGGGGACAGAGAGACACTAGGAACCATCAGGTCAGGGGACAGAGAGACACTAGGAACCATCAGGTCAGGGGACAGAGAGACAGGAGGAACCATCAGGTCAGGGGACAGAGAGACAGGAGGAACCATCAGGTCAGGGGACAGAGAGACAGGAGGAACCATCAGGTCAGGGGACAGAGAGACAGGAGGAACCATCAGGTCAGGGGACAGAGAGACAGGAGGAACCATCAGGTCAGGGGACAGAGAGACAGGAGGAACCATCAGGTCAGGGGACAGAGAGACAGGAGGAACCATCAGGTCAGGGGACAGAGAGACAGGAGGAACCATCAGGTCAGGGGACAGAGAGACAGGAGGAACCATCAGGTCAGGGGACAGAGAGACAGGAGGAACCATCAGGTCAGGGGACAGAGAGACAGGAGGAACCATCAGGTCAGGGGACAGAGAGACAGGAGGAACCATCAGGTCAGGGGACAGAGAGACAGGAGGAACCATCAGGTCAGGGGACAGAGAGACAGGAGGAACCATCAGGTCAGGGGACAGAGAGACAGGAGGAACCATCAGGTCAGGGGACAGAGAGACAGGAGGAACCATCAGGTCAGGGGACAGAGAGACACTAGGAACCATCAGGTCAGGGACAGAGAGACAGGAGGAACCATCAGGTCAGGGGACAGAGAGACAGGAGGAACCATCAGGTCAGGGGACAGAGAGACACTAGGAACCATCAGGTCAGGGGACAGAGAGACAGGAGGAACCATCAGGTCAGGGGACAGAGACAGGAGGAACCATCAGGTCAGGGGACAGAGAGACAGGAGGAACCATCAGGTCAGGGGACAGAGAGACAGGAGGAACCATCAGGTCAGGGGACAGAGAGACAGGAGGAACCATCAGGTCAGGGGACAGAGAGACAGGAGGAACCATCAGGTCAGGGGACAGAGAGACAGGAGGAACCATCAGGTCAGGGGACAGAGAGACAGGAGGAACCATCAGGTCAGGGGACAGAGAGACAGGAGGAACCATCAGGTCAGGGGACAGAGAGACAGGAGGAACCATCAGGTCAGGGGACAGAGAGACAGGAGGAACCATCAGGTCAGGGGACAGAGAGACAGGAGGAACCATCAGGTCAGGGGACAGAGAGACAGGAGGAACCATCAGGTCAGGGGACAGAGAGACAGGAGGAACCATCAGGTCAGGGGACAGAGAGACAGGAGGAACCATCAGGTCAGGGGACAGAGAGACAGGAGGAACCATCAGGTCAGGGGACAGAGAGACAGGAGGAACCATCAG
>NW_025746558.1:0-15000 GCF_021184085.1 Oncorhynchus gorbuscha | reverse complement strand
AAATTGAGTTTACCCACCATATACTGGAGGGTTCTAAATGGAGTTTACCCACCATATACTGGAGGGTTCTAAACGGAATTTACTCACCATATATTGGAGGGTTCTAAACATAATGTACTCACCATATACTGGAGGGTTCTAAACGGAATTTACTCACCATATACTGGAGGGTTCTAAACGGAATTTACTCACCATATACTGGAGGGTTCTAAATGGAGTTTACCCACCATATACTGGAGGGTTCTAAACGGAATTTACTCACCATATATTGGAGGGTTCTAAACGGAATTTACTCACCATATACTGGAGGATTCTAAACAGAATTTACTCACCATATACTGGAGGGTTCTAAACAGAATTAACTCACCATATACTGGAGGATTCTAAACATAATTTACTCACCATATACTGGAGGGTTCTAAATGGAATTTACTCACCATATATTGGAGGGTTCTAAACGGAATTGACTCACCATATACTGGAGGATTCTAAACGGAATTTACTCACCATATACTGGAGGGTAATAAAATGGAATTAACTCAACATATACTGGAGGGTTCTAAACAGAATTTACTCACCATATACTGGAGGGTTCTAAACAGAATTTACTCACCATATACTGGAGGGTTCTAAACAGAATTTACTCACCATATACTGGAGGGTTCTAAACAGAATTTACTCACCATATACTGGAGGGTTCTAAATGGAATTAACTCACCATATACTGGAGGATTCTAAACAGACTTAACATATACTGGAGGATTCTAAACAGACTTAACTCACCATATACTGGAGAGTTCTAAATGGAATTTACTCACCATTTAGAATATGAACAAATTCCACGTAGAACCCTCCAGTATATGGTGAGTACATTCCATTTGAAATATGTACAGGTATTAACTGTGAGTTCATTAAGCTACAGCCAGGTAAGTGAACAGTACCCTGGTATTAACTGTGAGTTCATTAAGCTACAGCCAGGTAAGAGAACAGTACCCTGGTATTAACTGTGGGTTCATTACAGCCAGGTAAGTGAACAGTACCCTGGTATTAACTGTGAGTTCATTAAGCTATAGCCAGGTAAGAGAACAGTACCCTGGTATTAACTGTGGGTTAATTAAGCTATAGCCAGGTAAGTGAACAGTACCCTGGTATTAACTGTGGGTTCATTACAGCCAGGTAAGAGAACAGTACCCTGGTATTAACTGTGTGTTTGTTGAGCTACAGCAGGAGCAGCATCTAGCCTGTGGGTGTTTATCTCCAACCCAGCGGATGCTCCGGAGATTCCTCCAGACACTGGTACAAAGACAGGGAGGCAGGAGCCTAGATGGGTTATCCATGCTCTCCTACCCTCCTCTCCACTAGCCTCCAAACATAATGATTCGTCCCAAATGGCACCCTATTCCCTATGTAGGGCACAAATTTTGACCAGGGCAGTGGGCCGTGTTCAAATGTAGTGCACAAAATAGGGAATAGGGTGCATTTTGTGACGCATCCATACCAATGGATGGTGGATAGCACCCAGGAGCTAGGTCAGGGGTACATTTTTAAAACAAGTCTTAAGGGTCAGAGTTCGTCACAGCCCAACGGCCTCCAGCAACTATAATGTTAATGAAGAGTGTAAAATTCTCTCTGGTGAGAATCCTGGAGTGAGCTGGCCCATTATTTAGTGGGGGTCTCTGATACTGGAGGGATGGATGGGAGAGATGGCTGGATGAGAGAGATTCCTTTCTCTCTGTCAGTGGGCTAATAGGGGTCTCTGATGCTGGATGGATGGATGGAGAGAGATTCCTTTCTCTCTGTCAGTGGGCTAATAGGGGTCTCTGATGCTGGAGGGATGGATGGAGAGAGATGGATGGATGGAGAGAGATGCCTTTCTCTCTGTCAGTGGGCTAATAGGGGTCTCTGATGCTGGAGGGATGGATGGAGAGAGATGGATGGATGGAGAGAGATGGATGGATGGAGAGAGATGCCTTTCTCTCTCTGTCAGTGGGCTAATAGGGGTCTCTGATGCTGGAGGGATGGATGGAGAGAGATGGATGGATGGAGAGAGATGGATGGATGAAGAGAGATGCCTTTCTCTCTCTCTCTCAGAGGGCTAATAGGGGTCTCTGATGCTTAGATGGAGGGATAGACTTTTCTTTATCTTGGCCAGGTCGCTGTTGTAAATGAGAACTCTTTCTCAACTGGCCTACCTGGTTAAATAAAGAGAAGAAATAATATAAATAAAAAAACAAAAGAGTTTAATTAAACATTAAACATTTAATTAAAGACTACCCTACCATGAACCTTATCCATGCCTTTCCTACCACAGTTACAGGGCCAGATCACTGCTTCAGTCATCTTTATTTAACCTCTATATAACGAGGCAAGTCAGTTAAGAACAAATTCTTATTTACAATGACGGACTATCCCGGCCCAAACCCTAACCCGGACGACGCGCTGGGCCAATTGCACGCCACCCCTATGGGACTCCCGATCACGGCCTGGTTGTGATACAGCCTGGAATCGAACCAGGGAGTCTGTAGTGACGCCCTCTTAGCGCTGAGATGCAGTGCCTCGGCCCGCGCTGCGCCACTCGAGAGTCCAAACACTTCAGCACCAAGTGAGGTCGATTTAAATCTGTATCTCCTACCTTTTGTTTTTCTGGAGCCCAGAACTGGTTGAAATGGTTTGAACAACAACAGATTGGTGGTGAGACTCAAGTTGTACACAGTTAGGGGGTTAGAGTGGTTAGAGTGTAGAGGTGGCAGGACAGCCTAGTGGTTAGAGTGTAGAGGTGGCAGGGTATCCTAGTGGTTAGAGTGTAGAGGCAGCAGGGTAGCCTAGTGGTTAGAGTGTAGAGGTGGCAGGACAGCCTAGTGGTTAGAGTGTAGAGGTGGCAGGGTATCCTAGTGGTTAGAGTGTAGATGTGGCAGGGCAGCCTAGTGGTTAGAGTGTAGAGGTGGCAGGGCAGCCTAGTGGTTAGAGTGTAGAGGTGGCAGGGTAGCCTAGTGGTTAGAGTGTAGAGGTGGCAGGGTAGCCTAGTGGTTAGAGTGTAGAGGTGGCAAGACAGCCTAGTGGTTAGAGTGTAGAGGTGGCAGGGTAGCCTAGTGGTTAGAGTGTAGAGGTGGCAGGGCAGCCTAGTGGTTAGAGTGTAGAGGTGGCAGGGCAGCCTCGTGGTTAGAGTGTTTAGAGTGTAGAGGTGGCAGGGCAGCCTAGTGGTTAGAGTGTAGAGGTGGCAAGACAGCCTAGTGGTTAGAGTGTAGAGGTGGCAGGGTAGCCTAGTGGTTAGAGTGTAGAGGTGGCAGGGCAGCCTAGTGGTTAGAGTGTAGAGGTGGCAGGGCAGCCTCGTGGTTAGAGTGTTTAGAGTGTAGAGGTGGCAGGGCAGCCTCGTGGTTAGAGTGGTTAGAGTGTAGAGGTGGCAGGGCAGCCTAGTGGTTAGAGTGGTTAGAGTGTAGAGGTGGCAGGACAGCCTAGTGGTTAGAGTAGTTAGAGTGTAGAGGTGGCAGGGCAGCATAGTGGTTAGAGTGTAGAGGTGGCAGGGCAGCCTTGTGGTTAGAGTGTAGAGGTGGCAGGGCAGCCTAGTGGTTAGAGTGTAGAGGTGGCAGGGCAACCTCGTGGTTAGAGTGTAGAGGTGGCAGGGCAGCCTAGTGGTTAGAGTGTAGAGGTGGCAGGGCAGCCTAGTGGTTAGAGTGTAGAGGTGGCAGGGTAGCCTAGTGGTTAGAGTGTAGAGGTGGCAGGGCAGCCTAGTGGTTAGAGTGTAGAGGGGGCAGGGCAGCCTAGTGGTTAGAGTGTAGAGGTGGCAGGGCAGCCTCGTGGTGGTTAGAGTGTAGAGGTGGCAGGGTAGCCTAGTGGTTAGAGTGTAGAGGTGGCAGGGCAGCCTAGTGGTTAGAGTGTAGAGGTGGCAGGGTAGCCTAGTGGTTAGAGTGTAGAGGTGGCAGGGTAGCCTCGTGGTTAGAGTGTAGAGGTGGCAGGGCAGCCTAGTGGTTAGAGTGTAGAGGTGGCAGGGTAGCCTAGTGGTTAGAGTGTAGAGGTGGCAGGGCAGCCTAGTGGTTAGAGTGTAGAGGTGGCAGGGCAGCCTCGTGGTTAGAGTGTAGAGGTGGCAGGGCAGCCTAGTGGTTAGAGTGTAGAGGTGGCAGGGCAGCCTAGTGGTTAGAGTGTAGAGGTGGCAGGGTAGCCTAGTGGTTAGAGTGTAGAGGTGGCAGGGCAGCCTCGTGGTTAGAGTGTAGAGGTGGCAGGGCAGCCTCGTGGTTAGAGTGTAGAGGTGGCAGGGCAGCCTAGTGGTTAGAGTGTAGAGGCAGCAGGGCAGCCTAGTGGTTAGAGTGTAGAGGTGGCAGGGTAGCCTAGTGGTTAGAGTGTAGAGGTGGCAGGGCAGCCTAGTGGTTAGAGTGTAGAGGTGGCAGGGCAGCCTCGTGGTTAGAGTGTTTAGAGTGTAGAGGTGGCAGGGCAGCCTAGTGGTTAGAGTGTAGAGGTGGCAGGGTAGCCTAGTGGTTAGAGTGTAGAGGTGGCAAGACAGCCTAGTGGTTAGAGTGTAGAGGTGGCAGGGTAGCCTAGTGGTTAGAGTGTAGAGGTGGCAGGGCAGCCTAGTGGTTAGAGTGTAGAGGTGGCAGGGCAGCCTCGTGGTTAGAGTGTTTAGAGTGTAGAGGTGGCAGGGCAGCCTCGTGGTTAGAGTGGTTAGAGTGTAGAGGTGGCAGGGCAGCCTAGTGGTTAGAGTGGTTAGAGTGTAGAGGTGGCAGGACAGCCTAGTGGTTAGAGTAGTTAGAGTGTAGAGGTGGCAGGGCAGCATAGTGGTTAGAGTGTAGAGGTGGCAGGGCAGCCTTGTGGTTAGAGTGTAGAGGTGGCAGGGCAGCCTAGTGGTTAGAGTGTAGAGGTGGCAGGGCAACCTCGTGGTTAGAGTGTAGAGGTGGCAGGGCAGCCTAGTGGTTAGAGTGTAGAGGTGGCAGGGCAGCCTAGTGGTTAGAGTGTAGAGGTGGCAGGGTAGCCTAGTGGTTAGAGTGTAGAGGTGGCAGGGCAGCCTAGTGGTTAGAGTGTAGAGGGGGCAGGGCAGCCTAGTGGTTAGAGTGTAGAGGTGGCAGGGCAGCCTCGTGGTTAGAGTGTAGAGGTGGCAGGGTAGCCTAGTGGTTAGAGTGTAGAGGTGGCAGGGCAGCCTAGTGGTTAGAGTGTAGAGGTGGCAGGGTAGCCTAGTGGTTAGAGTGTAGAGGTGGCAGGGTAGCCTCGTGGTTAGAGTGTAGAGGTGGCAGGGCAGCCTAGTGGTTAGAGTGTAGAGGTGGCAGGGTAGCCTAGTGGTTAGAGTGTAGAGGTGGCAGGGCAGCCTAGTGGTTAGAGTGTAGAGGTGGCAGGGCAGCCTCGTGGTTAGAGTGTAGAGGTGACAGGGCAGCCTAGTGGTTAGAGTGTAGAGGTGGCAGGGCAGCCTAGTGGTTAGAGTGTAGAGGTGGCAGGGTAGCCTAGTGGTTAGAGTGTAGAGGTGGCAGGGCAGCCTCGTGGTTAGAGTGTAGAGGTGGCAGGGCAGCCTCGTGGTTAGAGTGTAGAGGTGGCAGGGCAGCCTAGTGGTTAGAGTGTAGAGGCAGCAGGGTAGCCTAGTGGTTAGAGTGTAGAGGTGGCAGGGCAGCCTAGTGGTTAGAGTGTAGAGGTGGCAGGGTAGCCTAGTGGTTAGAGTGTAGAGGTGGCAGGGTAGCCTAGTGGTTAGAGTGTAGAGGTGGCAGGGCAGCCTAGTGGTTAGAGTGTAGAGGTGGCAGGACAGCCTAGTGGTTAGAGTGTAGAGGTGGCAGGGCAGCCTAGTGGTTAGAGTGTAGAGGTGGCAGGGCAGCCTAGTGGTTAGAGTGTAGAGGTGGCAGGGCAGCCTAGTGGTTAGAGTGGTTAGAGTGTAGAGGTGGCAGGACAGCCTAGTGGTTAGAGTAGTTAGAGTGTAGAGGTGGCAGGGCAGCCTAGTGGTTAGAGTGTAGAGGTGGCAGGGCAGCCTTGTGGTTAGAGTGTAGAGGTGGCAGGGCAGCCTAGTGGTTAGAGTGTAGAGGTGGCAGGGCAGCCTCGTGGTTAGAGTGTAGAGGTGGCAGGGTAGCCTAGTGTTTAGAGTGTAGAGGTGGCAGGGCAGCCTAGTGGTTAGAGTGTAGAGGTGGCAGGGTAGCCTAGTGGTTAGAGTGTAGAGGGGGCAGGGCAGCCTAGTGGTTAGAGTGTACACAGTTAGGGGGTTAGAGTGGTTAGAGTGTAGAGGTGGCAGGGTAGCCTCGTGGTTAGAGTGTAGAGGTGGCAGGGCAGCCTCGTGGTTAGAGTGTAGAGGTGGCAGGGTAGCCTAGTGGTTAGAGTGTAGAGGTGGCAGGGCAGCCTAGTGGTTAGAGTGTAGAGGTGGCAGGGCAGCCTAGTGGTTAGAGTGTAGAGGTGGCAGGGCAGCCTAGTGGTTAGAGTGTAGAGGTGGCAGGGCAGCCTAGTGGTTAGAGTGTAGAGGTGGCAGGGCAGCCTAGTGGTTAGAGTGTAGAGGTGGCAGGGTAGCCTAGTGGTTAGAGTGTAGAGGTGGCAGGGACAGCCTAGTGGTTAGAGTGTAGAGGTGGCAGGGTAGCCTAGTGGTTAGAGTGTAGAGGTGGCAGGGCAGCCTAGTGGTTAGAGTGTAGAGGTGGCAGGGCAGCCTCGTGGTTAGAGTGTTTAGAGTGTAGAGGTGGCAGGGCAGCCTAGTGGTTAGAGTGTAGAGGTGGCAAGACAGCCTAGTGGTTAGAGTGTAGAGGTGGCAGGGTAGCCTAGTGGTTAGAGTGTAGAGGTGGCAGGGCAGCCTAGTGGTTAGAGTGTAGAGGTGGCAGGGTAGCCTAGTGGTTAGAGTGTAGAGGTGGCAAGACAGCCTAGTGGTTAGAGTGTAGAGGTGGCAGGGTAGCCTAGTGGTTAGAGTGTAGAGGTGGCAGGGTATCCTAGTGGTTAGAGTGTAGATGTGGCAGGGCAGCCTAGTGGTTAGAGTGTAGAGGTGGCAGGGCAGCCTAGTGGTTAGAGTGTAGAGGTGGCAGGGCAGCCTCGTGGTTAGAGTGTAGAGGTGGCAGGGCAGCCTAGTGGTTAGAGTGTAGAGGTGGCAGGGTAGCCTAGTGGTTAGAGTGTAGAGGTGGCAGGGTAGCCTAGTGGTTAGAGTGTAGAGGTGGCAAGACAGCCTAGTGGTTAGAGTGTAGAGGTGGCAGGGTAGCCTAGTGGTTAGAGTGTAGAGGTGGCAGGGCAGCCTAGTGGTTAGAGTGTAGAGGTGGCAGGGCAGCCTCGTGGTTAGAGTGTTTAGAGTGTAGAGGTGGCAGGGCAGCCTAGTGGTTAGAGTGTAGAGGTGGCAAGACAGCCTAGTGGTTAGAGTGTAGAGGTGGCAGGGTAGCCTAGTGGTTAGAGTGTGGAGGTGGCAGGGCAGCCTAGTGGTTAGAGTGTAGAGGTGGCAGGGCAGCCTCGTGGTTAGAGTGTTTAGAGTGTAGAGGTGGCAGGGCAGCCTCGTGGTTAGAGTGGTTAGAGTGTAGAGGTGGCAGGGCAGCCTAGTGGTTAGAGTGGTTAGAGTGTAGAGGTGGCAGGACAGCCTAGTGGTTAGAGTAGTTAGAGTGTAGAGGTGGCAGGGCAGCATAGTGGTTAGAGTGTAGAGGTGGCAGGGCAGCCTTGTGGTTAGAGTGTAGAGGTGGCAGGGCAGCCTAGTGGTTAGAGTGTAGAGGTGGCAGGGCAACCTCGTGGTTAGAGTGTAGAGGTGGCAGGGCAGCCTAGTGGTTAGAGTGTAGAGGTGGCAGGGCAGCCTAGTGGTTAGAGTGTAGAGGTGGCAGGGTAGCCTAGTGGTTAGAGTGTAGAGGTGGCAGGGCAGCCTAGTGGTTAGAGTGTAGAGGGGGCAGGGCAGCCTAGTGGTTAGAGTGTAGAGGTGGCAGGGCAGCCTCGTGGTTAGAGTGTAGAGGTGGCAGGGTAGCCTAGTGGTTAGAGTGTAGAGGTGGCAGGGCAGCCTAGTGGTTAGAGTGTAGAGGTGGCAGGGTAGCCTAGTGGTTAGAGTGTTAGAGGTGGCAGGGTAGCCTCGTGGTTAGAGTGTAGAGGTGGCAGGGCAGCCTAGTGGTTAGAGTGTAGAGGTGGCAGGGTAGCCTAGTGGTTAGAGTGTAGAGGTGGCAGGGCAGCCTAGTGGTTAGAGTGTAGAGGTGGCAGGGCAGCCTCGTGGTTAGAGTGTAGAGGTGGCAGGGCAGCCTAGTGGTTAGAGTGTAGAGGTGGCAGGGCAGCCTAGTGGTTAGAGTGTAGAGGTGGCAGGGCAGCCTAGTGGTTAGAGTGTAGAGGTGGCAGGGTAGCCTAGTGGTTAGAGTGTAGAGGTGGCAGGGCAGCCTCGTGGTTAGAGTGTAGAGGTGGCAGGGCAGCCTAGTGGTTAGAGTGTAGAGGTGGCAGGGCAGCCTAGTGGTTAGAGTGTAGAGGTGGCAGGGCAGCCTAGTGGTTAGAGTGTAGAGGTGGCAGGGCAGCCTAGTGGTTAGAGTGTAGAGGTGGCAGGGCAGCCTAGTGGTTAGAGTGTAGAGGTGGCAGGGAGGTGGTTAGAGTGTAGAGGTGGTTAGCCTAGTGGTTAGAGTGTAGAGGTGGCAGGGCAGCCTAGTGGTTAGAGTGTAGAGGTGGCAGGGCAGCCTGTGGTTAGAGTGTAGAGGTGGCAGGGCAGCCTAGTGGTTAGAGTGTAGAGGTGGCAGGGCAGCCTCGTGGTTAGAGTGTAGAGGTGGCAGGGTAGCCTAGTGTTTTAGAGTGTAGAGGTGGCAGGGCAGCCTAGTGGTTAGAGTGTAGAGGTGGCAGGGCAGCCTAGTGGTTAGAGTGTAGAGGGGGCAGGGCAGCCTAGTGGTTAGAGTGTGTACACAGGGGCAGCCTAGTGGTTAGAGTGTAGAGGTGGCAGGGCAGCCTAGTGGTTAGAGTGTAGAGGTGGCAGGGTAGCCTAGTGGTTAGAGTGTAGAGGTGGCAGGGCAGCCTAGTGGTTAGAGTGTAGAGGTGGCAGGGCAGCCTAGTGGTTAGAGTGTAGAGGTGGCAGGGTAGCCTAGTGGTTAGAGTGTAGAGGTGGCAGGGCAGCCTAGTGGTTAGAGTGTAGAGGTGGCAGGGCAGCCTAGTGGTTAGAGTGTAGAGGTGGCAGGGCAGCCTAGTGGTTAGAGTGTTTAGAGTGGTAGAGGTAGAGGTGGGTAGGGCAGCCTAGTGGTTAGAGTGTAGAGGTGGCAAGACAGCCTAGTGGTTAGAGTGTAGAGGTGGCAGGGTAGCCTAGTGGTTAGAGTGTAGAGGTGGCAGGGCAGCCTAGTGGTTAGAGTGTAGAGGTGGCAGGGCAGCCTCGTGGTTAGAGTGTTTAGAGTGTAGAGGTGGCAGGGCAGCCTAGTGGTGGTTAGAGTGGTTAGAGTGTAGAGGTGGCAGGGCAGCCTAGTGGTTAGAGTGGTTAGAGTGTAGAGGTGGCAGGACAGCCTAGTGGTTAGAGTAGTTAGAGTGTAGAGGTGGCAGGGCAGCATAGTGGTTAGAGTGTAGAGGTGGCAGGGCAGCCTTGTGGTTAGAGTGTAGAGGTGGCAGGGCAGCCTAGTGGTTAGAGTGTAGAGGTGGCAGGGCAGCCTAGTGGTTAGAGTGTAGAGGTGGCAGGGCAGCCTAGTGGTTAGAGTGTAGAGGTGGCAGGGCAGCCTAGTGGTTAGAGTGTAGAGGTGGCAGGGTAGCCTAGTGGTTAGAGTGTAGAGGTGGCAGGGCAGCCTAGTGGTTAGAGTGTAGAGGTGGCAGGGCAGCCTAGTGGTTAGAGTGTAGAGGTGGCAGGGCAGCCTAGTGGTTAGAGTGTAGAGGTGGCAGGGCAGCCTAGTGGTTAGAGTGTAGAGGGGGCAGGGCAGCCTAGTGGTTAGAGTGTAGAGGTGGCAGGGTAGCCTAGTGGTTAGAGTGTAGAGGTGGCAGGGTAGCCTCGTGGTTAGAGTGTAGAGGTGGCAGGGCAGCCTAGTGGTTAGAGTGGTAGAGGTGGCAGGGCAGCCTAGTGGTTAGAGTGTAGAGGTGGCAGGGCAGCCTAGTGGTTAGAGTGTAGAGGTGGCAGGGCAGCCTAGTGGTTAGAGTGTAGAGGTGGCAGGGCAGCCTTGTGGTTAGAGTGTAGAGGTGGCAGGGCAGCCTAGTGGTTAGAGTGTAGAGGTGGCAGGGTAGCCTAGTGGTTAGAGTGTAGAGGTGGCAGGGTAGCCTAGTGGTTAGAGTGTAGAGGTGGCAGGGCAGCCTCGTGGTTAGAGTGTAGAGGTGGCAGGGCAGCCTAGTGGTTAGAGTGTAGAGGTGGCAGGACAGCCTAGTGGTTAGAGTGTAGAGGTGGCAGGGCAGCCTAGTGGTTAGAGGTAGAGGTGGCAGGGCAGCCTAGTGGTTAGAGTGTAGAGGTGGCAGGGCAGCCTAGTGGTAGTGGTTAGAGTGGTTAGAGTGTAGAGGTGGCAGGCAGCCTAGTGGTTAGTGTAGTTAGAGTGTAGAGGTGGCAGGGCAGCCTAGTGGTTAGAGTGTAGAGGTGGCAGGGCAGCCTAGTGGTGGTTAGAGTGTAGAGGTGGCAGGGCAGCCTAGTGGTTAGAGTGTAGAGGTGGCAGGGCAGCCTAGTGGTTAGAGTGTAGAGGTGGCAGGGTAGCCTAGTGGTTAGAGTGTAGAGGTGGCAGGGCAGCCTAGTGGTTAGAGTGTAGAGGTGGCAGGGTAGCCTAGTGGTTAGAGTGTAGAGGTGGCAGGGCAGCCTAGTGGTTAGAGTGTACACAGTTGGGGGGCAGCCTAGTGGTTAGAGTGTAGAGGTGGCAGGGCAGCCTCGTGGTTAGAGTGTAGAGGTGGCAGGGTAGAGTGGTTAGAGTGTAGAGGTGGCAGGGCAGCCTAGTGGTTAGAGTGTAGAGGTGGCAGGGCAGCCTAGTGGTTAGAGTGTAGAGGTGGCAGGGCAGCCTAGTGGTTAGAGTGTAGAGGTGGCAGGGCAGCCTAGTGGTTAGAGTGTAGAGGTGGCAGGGCAGCCTAGTGGTTAGAGTGTAGAGGTGGCAGGGCAGCCTAGTGGTTAGAGTGTAGAGGTGGCAGGGCAGCCTAGTGGTTAGAGTGTAGAGGTGGCAGGGTAGCCTAGTGGTTAGAGTGTAGAGGTGGCAGGGTAGCCTAGTGGTTAGAGTGTAGAGGTGGCAGGGCAGCCTAGTGGTTAGAGTGTAGAGGTGGCAGGGCAGCCTAGTGGTTAGAGTGTAGAGGTGGCAGGGCAGCCTAGTGGTTAGAGTGTAGAGGTGGCAGGGCAGCCTAGTGGTTAGAGTGTAGAGGTGGCAGGGTAGCCTAGTGGTTAGAGTGTAGAGGTGGCAGGGTAGCCTAGTGGTTAGAGTGTAGAGGTGGCAGGACAGCCTAGTGGTTAGAGTGTAGAGGTGGCAGGTAGCCTAGTGGTTAGAGTGTAGAGGTGGCAGGGCAGCCTAGTGGTTAGAGTGTAGAGGTGGCAGGGCAGCCTAGTGGTTAGAGTGGTTAGAGTGTAGAGGTGGCAGGACAGCCTAGGTTGGTTAGGGAGTAGTGGTTAGAGTGTAGAGGTGGCAGGGCAGCATAGTGGTTAGAGTGTAGAGGTGGCAGGGCAGCCTTGTGGTTAGAGTGTAGAGGTGGCAGGGCAGCCTAGTGGTTAGAGTGTAGAGGTGGCAGGGCAGCCTAGTGGTTAGAGTGTAGAGGTGGCAGGGCAGCCTAGTGGTTAGAGTGTAGAGGTGGCAGGGTAGCCTAGTGGTTAGAGGTAGAGTGTAGAGGTGGCAGGGCAGCCTAGTGGTTAGAGTGTAGAGGGGGCAGGGCAGCCTAGTGGTTAGAGTGTAGAGGTGGCAGGGCAGCCTCGTGGTTAGAGTGTAGAGGTGGCAGGGTAGCCTAGTGGTTAGAGTGTAGAGGTGGCAGGGCAGCCTAGTGGTTAGAGTGTAGAGGTGGCAGGGTAGCCTAGTGGTTAGAGTGTAGAGGTGGCAGGGTAGCCTAGTGGTTAGAGTGTAGAGGTGGCAGGGCAGCCTAGTGGTTAGAGTGTAGAGGTGGCAGGGCAGCCTAGTGGTTAGAGTGTAGAGGTGGCAGGGCAGCCTAGTGGTTAGAGTGTAGAGGTGGCAGGGCAGCCTCGTGGTTAGAGTGTAGAGGTGGCAGGGCAGCCTAGTGGTTAGAGTGTAGAGGTGGCAGGGCAGCCTAGTGGTTAGAGTGTAGAGGTGGCAGGGTAGCCTAGTGGTTAGAGTGTAGAGGTGGCAGGGCAGCCTCGTGGTTAGAGTGTAGAGGTGGCAGGGCAGCCTCGTGGTTAGAGTGTAGAGGTGGCAGGGCAGCCTAGTGGTTAGAGTGTAGAGGCAGCAGGGCAGCCTAGTGGTTAGAGTGTAGAGGTGGCAGGGTAGCCTAGTGGTTAGAGTGTAGAGGTGGCAGGGCAGCCTAGTGGTTAGAGTGTAGAGGTGGCAGGGCAGCCTAGTGGTTAGAGTGGTTAGAGTGTAGAGGTGGCAGGGCAGCCTAGTGGTTAGAGTGTAGAGGTGGCAGGGTAGCCTAGTGGTTAGAGTGTAGAGGTGGCAAGACAGCCTAGTGGTTAGAGTGTAGAGGTGGCAGGGTAGCCTAGTGGTTAGAGTGTAGAGGTGGCAGGGCAGCCTAGTGGTTAGAGTGTAGAGGTGGCAGGGCAGCCTCGTGGTTAGAGTGTTTAGAGTGTAGAGGTGGCAGGGCAGCCTCGTGGTTAGAGTGGTTAGAGTGTAGAGGTGGCAGGGCAGCCTAGTGGTTAGAGTGGTTAGAGTGTAGAGGTGGCAGGGCAGCCTAGTGGTTAGAGTGTAGAGGTGGCAGGGCAGCATAGTGGTTAGAGTGTAGAGGTGGCAGGGCAGCCTTGTGGTTAGAGTGTAGAGGTGGCAGGGCAGCCTAGTGGTTAGAGTGTAGAGGTGGCAGGGCAGCCTAGTGGTTAGAGTGTAGAGGTGGCAGGGCAGCCTAGTGGTTAGAGTGTAGAGGTGGCAGGGTAGCCTAGTGGTTAGAGTGTAGAGGTGGCAGGGCAGCCTAGTGGTTAGAGTGTAGAGGGGGCAGG
The DNA here is from genome assembly GCF_021184085.1 of Oncorhynchus gorbuscha. NCBI lineage: Eukaryota > Metazoa > Chordata > Actinopteri > Salmoniformes > Salmonidae > Oncorhynchus > Oncorhynchus gorbuscha. Next base: position 2,114 of record NW_025746558.1, on the reverse strand, counting down.
GCAGCCTAGTGGTTAGAGTGTAGAGGTGGCAGGGCAGCCTCGTGGTTAGAGTGTAGAGGTGGCAGGGTAGCCTAGTGGTTAGAGTGTAGAGGTGGCAGGGCAGCCTAGTGGTTAGAGTGTAGAGGTGGCAGGGTAGCCTAGTGGTTAGAGTGTAGAGGTGGCAGGGTAGCCTCGTGGTTAGAGTGTAGAGGTGGCAGGGCAGCCTAGTGGTTAGAGTGTAGAGGTGGCAGGGTAGCCTAGTGGTTGGTTAGCCTAGTGGTTAGAGTGTAGAGGTGGCAGGGCAGCCTAGTGGTTAGGGTAGAGTGGTTAGAGGTGGCAGGGCAGCCTAGTGGTTAGAGTGTAGAGGTGGCAGGGCAGCCTAGTGGTTAGAGTGTAGAGGTGGCAGGGCAGCCTAGTGGTTAGAGTGTAGAGGTGGCAGGGTAGCCTAGTGGTTAGAGTGTAGAGGTGGCAGGGCAGCCTAGTGGTTAGAGTTAGAGAGTGTAGAGGTGGCAGGGCAGCCTAGTGGTTAGAGTGTAGAGGTGGCAGGGCAGCCTAGTGGTTAGAGTGTAGAGGTGGCAGGACAGCCTAGTGGTTAGAGTGGTTAGAGTGTAGAGGTGGCAGGGCAGCCTAGTGGTTAGAGTGTAGAGGTGGCAGGGCAGCCTAGTGGTTAGAGTGTAGAGGTGGCAGGGCAGCCCTAGTGGTTAGAGTGTAGAGGTGGCAGGGCAGCCTAGTGGTTAGAGTGTAGAGGTGGCAGGGCAGCCTAGTGGTGGTTAGAGTGTAGAGGTGGCAGGGTAGCCTAGTGGTTAGAGTGTAGAGGTGGCAGGGAAGCCTAGTGGTTAGAGTGTAGAGGGGGCAGGGCAGCCTAGTGGTTAGAGTGTAGAGGTGGCAGGGCAGCCTCGTGGTTAGAGTGTAGAGGTGGCAGGGTAGCCTAGTGGTTAGAGTGTAGAGGTGGCAGGGCAGCCTAGTGGTTAGAGTGTAGAGGTGGCAGGGTAGCCTAGTGGTTAGAGTGTAGAGGTGGCAGGGTAGCCTCGTGGTTAGAGTGTAGAGGTGGCAGGGCAGCCTAGTGGTTAGACTGTAGAGGTGGCAGGGTAGCCTAGTAGTTAGAGTGTAGAGGTGGCAGGGCAGCCTAGTGGTTAGAGTGTAGAGGTGGCAGGGCAGCCTCGTGGTTAGAGTGTAGAGGTGGCAGGGCAGCCTAGTGGTTAGAGTGTAGAGGTGGCAGGGCAGCCTAGTGGTTAGAGTGTAGAGGTGGCAGGGTAGCCTAGTGGTTAGAGTGTAGAGGTGGCAGGGCAGCCCGTGGTTAGAGTGTAGAGGTGGCAGGGCAGCCTAGTGGTTAGAGTGTAGAGGTGGCAGGGCAGCCTAGTGGTTAGAGTGTAGAGGTGGCAGGGCAGCCTAGTGGTTAGAGTGTAGAGGTGGCAGGGTAGCCTAGTGGTTAGAGTGTAGAGGTGGCAGGGCAGCCTAGTGGTTAGAGTGTAGAGGTGGCAGGGCAGCCGTGGTTAGAGGTTTAGAGTGTAGAGGTGGCAGGGCAGCCTAGTGGTTAGAGTGTAGAGGTGGCAGGGTAGCCTAGTGGTTAGAGTGTAGAGGTGGCAAGACAGCCTAGTGGTTAGAGTGTAGAGGTGGCAGGGTAGCCTAGTGGTTAGAGTGTAGAGGTGGCAGGGCAGCCTAGTGGTTAGAGTGTAGAGGTGGCAGGGTAGCCTCGTGGTTAGAGTGTTTAGAGTGTAGAGGTGGCAGGGCAGCCTCGTGGTTAGAGTGGTTAGAGTGTAGAGGTGGCAGGGCAGCCTAGTGGTTAGAGTGGTTAGAGTGTAGAGGTGGCAGGACAGCCTAGTAGTTGGTTGGCAGGGAGCCTAGTGGTTAGAGTGTAGAGGTGGCAGGGCAGCCTAGTGGTTAGAGTGTAGAGGTGGCAGGGCAGCCTAGTGGTTAGAGTGTAGAGGTGGCAGGGCAGCCTAGTGGTTAGAGTGTAGAGGTGGCAGGGCAGCCTAGTGGTTAGAGTGTAGAGGTGGCAGGGCAGCCTAGTGGTTAGAGTGTAGAGGTGGCAGGGTAGCCTAGTGGTTAGAGTGTAGAGGTGGCAGGGCAGCCTAGTGGTTAGAGTGTAGAGGGGGCAGGGCAGCCTAGTGGTTAGAGTGTAGAGGTGGCAGGGC